>NC_090344.1:32953714-33184476 GCF_035084215.1 Heptranchias perlo | reverse complement strand
TAGGGAATCAGTCCCTAAACACCCCCCCCCCACCCCCGAGGGAATCAGTCCCTAAACACCCCCTCCCCCCAGGGAATCAGTCCCTAAACAACCCACTCCCCCTAGGGAATCAGTCCCTAAACACCCCCTCCCCCCAGGGAATCAGTCCCTAAACACCCCCCCCCCCACCCCCGAGGGAATCAGTCCCTAAACACCCCCCCCCCACCCCCCAGGGAATCAGTCCCTAAACAACTACTCCCCCTAGTGAATCAGTCCCTAAACACCCTCCCCCCCAGGAATCAGTCCCTAAACACCCCCCCACCCACACCCAGGGAAACAGTCCCTAAACACCCCCCACCCACCCAGGGAAACAGTCCCTAAACACCCCCCCCACCCACCCAGGGAATCAGTCCCTAAAATCCCCCTCCCCCCAGGGAATCAGTCCCTAAACACCCCCTCCCCCCAGGGAATCAGTCCCTAAACACCCCCACCCCGAGGGAATCAGTCCCTAAACACCCCCTCCCCCCAGGGAATCAGTCCCTAAACCCCACCCCACCAGGGAATCAGTCCCTAAACCCCACCCCACCAGGGAATCAGTCCCTAAACCCCACCCCCCCAGGGAATCAGTCCCCTAAACACCCCCCCCACCCAGGGAATCAGTCCCTAAACACCCCCTCCCCCAAGGGAATCAGTCCCTAAACACCCCCCCACCCCGAGGGAATCAGTCCCTAAACACCCCCTCCCCCAAGGGAATCAGTCCCTAAACACCCCCTCCCCCCCAGGGAATCAGTCCCTAAACACACCCTCCCCAGGGAATCAGTCCCTAAACACCCCCTCCCCCCAGGGAATCAGTCCCTAAACACACCCTCCCCAGGGAATCAGTCCCTAAACACACCCCACCCCCAAGGGAATCAGTCCCTAAACACCCCCCCCACCAGGGAATCAGTCCTTAAACACACCCCACCCCCAAGGGAATCAGTCCCTAAACACCCCCCCACCCCAGGGAATCAGTCCCTAAACACCCCCGCCCCCCCCCCACCAGGGAATCAGTCCCTAAACACCCTCCCCAGGGAATCAGTCCCTAAACACCCTCCCAGGGAATCAGTCCCAAAACACCCCCCCCCCCGCAGGGAATCAGTCCCTAAACACCCCCCACCCCCCCAGGGAATCAGTCCCTTAAATACTCCCCCCCACCAAGGGAATCAGTCCCTAAACACCCACCACCCCCAGGGAATCAGTCCCTAAACACCCCCCCCCCCAGGAAATCAGTCCCTAAACACCCCCCCCCCAGGGAATCAGTCCCTAAACACCCCCCCCAGGGAATCAGTCCCTAAACACCCCTCACCCCAGGGAATCAGTCCCTAAACACCCCCCCCCAGGAAATCAGTCCCTAACCACCCCCCCCCCAGGGAATCAGTCCCAAAACCCCCCCCACATGGAATCAGTCCCTAAACACCTCCCTCCAGGGAATCAGTCCCGAAACACCCCCCCCCCCAGGGAATCAGTCCCTAAACACCCCCTCCCCCCAGGGAATCAGTCCCTAAACATCCCCCCGCCCCAGGGAATCAGTCCCCAAACCCCCCCCACCCAGGGAATCAGTCCCTAAACACCCCCTCCCCCCAGGAATCAGTCCCTAAACACCCCTCCCCCCAGGGAATCAGTCCCTAAACACCCCTCCCCCCAGGGAATCAGTCCCTAAACACCCCCCCACCCAGGGAATCAGTCCCTAAACACCCCTCCCCCCAGGGAATCAGTCCCTAAACACCCCTCCCCCCAGGGAATCAGTCCCTAAACACCCCTCCCCCCAGGGAATCAGTCCCTAAACACCTCCCTCCAGGGAATCAGTCCCTAAACACCCCTCCCCCAGGGAATCAGTCCCTAAACACACCCTCCCTCCAGGGAATCAGTCCCTAAACACCCCCCCGCCCAGGGAATCAGTCCCTAAACACCCCTCCCCCCAGGAAATCAGTCCCTAAACACACCCCCTCCCCCCAGGGAATCAGTCCCTAAACACCCCCTCCCCCAAGGGAATCAGTCCCTAAACCCCACCCCCCCCAGGAATCAGTCCCTAAACACCCCCCCACCCCAGGGAATCAGTCCCTAAACACCCCCGCCCCCCCCCACCAGGGAATCAGTCCCTAAACACCCTCCCCAGGGAATCAGTCCCTAAACACCCCCCCCCCCGCAGGGAATCAGTCCCTAAACACCCCCCACCCCCCCAGGGAATCAGTCCCTAAATACTCCCCCCCACCAAGGGAATCAGTCCCTAAACACCCACCTCCCCCAGGGAATCAGTCCCTAAACACCCCCCCCCCCAGGAAATCAGTCCCTAAACACCCCCCCCCCAGGGAATCAGTCCCTAAACACCACCCCCCCAGGGAATCAGTCCCTAAACACCCCCCCCAGGGAATCAGTCCCTAAACACTCCCCCCCACCAAGGGAATCAGTCCCTAAACACCCACCCCCCCCCAGGGAATCAGTCCCTAAACACCCCCCCCCAGGAAATCAGTCCCTAAACACACCCCCCCCCAGGGAATCAGTCCCTAACACCCCCCCCAGGAAATCAGTCCCTAAACACCCCCCCCCAGGGAATCAGTCCCTAAACACCACCCCCCCAGGGAATCAGTCCCTAAACACCACCCCCCCAGGGAATCAGTCCCCAAAACCCCCCCCACATGGAATCAGGAATCAGTCCCTAAACACCTCCCTCCAGGGAATCAGTCCCTAAACACCACCCCCCCAGGGAATCAGTCCCTAAACACCCCCCCCCCAGGGAATCAGTCCCTAAACAACCCCCCCCCAGGGAATCAGTCCCTAAACATCCCCCCGCCCCAGGGAATCAGTCCCCAAACCCCCCCCCAACCCAGGGAATCAGTCCCTAAACACCCCTCCCCCAGGGAATCAGTCCCTAAACACCCCTCCCCCCAGGGAATCAGTCCCTAAACACCCCTCCCCCCAGGGAATCAGTCCCTAAACACCCCCCCGCCCAGGGAATCAGTCCCTAAACACCCCTCCCCCCCAGGGAATCAGTCCCTAAACACCCCCCCGCCCAGGGAATCCAGTCCCTAAACACCCCTCCCCCCAGGGAATCAGTCCCTAAACACCCCTCCCCCCAGGGAATCAGTCCCTAAACACACCCTCCCCCCAGGGAATCAGTCCCTAAACACACCCTCCCCCAAGGAATCAGTCCCTAAACACCCCCCCCCCAAGGGAATCAGTCCATAAACACACACACACACACACACCCCATAACAACTGGAAACAGTCTACTTCTACCTACCCTGTCCCAACCCTTTCCCAAACTCAGCTGCCGATCCGACACTCAGGGCTGTGAGATTAGCCGTTCATTCGGCAGGGATTTCGGTATCACACGTCTGGCGCTGTAGGAACTGCTCGGGGGGGGCGGTTTAACACTCAGGTGCAACTCAATCCAGGGATATCACATTAGCTCAAGCAACACCCTTGCTACGACAGACGCTGATATTTCGAACGCCCACCCACTCCAAGGTTTCCACGAGTGCTGGGCGGAGGGTCAAATTCCCTCCCGTTCTCGTCTGCTGCCCGACTCTTCACACGGACCCACTGAGCTGGATGTCCCTCGATGCGATCGCAGTCGAGCGGCACTGCGACCTAACTGTGTGGGTCGTTAGGGGGTCTCGTGCAGCCCCTCCCCCTCGTGCCCCCAACCCCCAGAGCAAAGCGCCAGAGGATGGCGGCGCTTGCAAGGGGTCCCAACACAACAGGAAATATATCCATCACTCGAGGGTCTGTTAAAATGGGACCTGCAGGACAACAACTTGCATTTTCATAGTGTCTTTAATGGAGTAGAACACCCAAAGGCGCTTCACAGGAGCGCTACCAGACAGAAATTGAGGGCAGATGGGGCCTCGGTTTAACATCTCATCCGAAAGGCAGCACCTCTGACAGTGCAGCACTCCCTCAGTACTGCAATGAAGGCAATTAATGGCACCCCTCACACAACCAGCTTGAGCTAAGACTCTCTCGCTCGAGTGAACACACCTTTCCCAGCAATACAAATATACCCACGTTTTTATTCGTTGATGGGATGTGGGCGTCGCTGGCGAGGCCGGCATTTATTGCCCTTGAGAAGGTGGTGGTGAGCCGCCTTCTTGAACCGCTGCAGTCCGTGTGGTGAAGGTTCTCCCACAGTGCTGTTAGAAAGGGAGTTCCAGGATTTTGACCCAGCGACGATGAAGGAACTGCGATAGATTTCCAAGTCGGGATGGTGTGTGACTTGGAGGGGAACGTGCAGGTGGTGTTGTTCCCATGTGCCTGCTGCTCTTGTCCTTCTAGGTGGTAGAGGTCGCGGGTTTGGGAGGTGCTGTTGAAGAAGCCTTGGCGAGTTGCTGCAGTGCATCCTGTGATGGTACACACTGCAGCCACAGTGCGCCGGTGGTGAAGGGAGTGAATGTTTAGGGTGGTGGATGGGGTGCCAATCAAGCGGGCTGCTTTATCTTGGATGGTGTCGAGCTTCTTGAGTGTTGTTGGAGCTGCACTCATCCAGGCAAGTGGAGAGTATTCATCACACTCCTGACTTGTGCCTTGTGGATGGTGGAAAGGCTTTGGGGAGTCAGGAGGTGAGTCACTCGCCGCAGAACACCCAGCCTCTGACCTGCTCTTGTAGCCACAGTATTTATATGGCTGGTCAGTTAAGTGTCTGGTCAATGGTGACCCCCAGGATGTTGATGGTCAGGGATTCGGTGATGGAAATGCCGAATCTCCCACCGCACGTACACAGAACCCAGCTCACAACCATTAACGTACCGTCCAACTCAGTCTGCGGCTCCTCTTCCTTGGACTGGGGTTCCACCCTTTCCGGAACGTTCTGCGGGGTCTCTGGTGAGGATCGCATGTGAAAATTTGAGTTCTTCAACAAAACTCGAAGCACTTAAACATTCTAAAGAGTGGGCTGATCAAACTACGACATGCTGTCAAGATCGGAAACCAGAGATTTAATAACTGGGGAACGAAACAAGGTTACGGGGGTAAAAAAAAGGGGTGCACAGAAAACAAACATCTGTGTTAATCAAAACGCACAGAATGCAGCGACAAGCTTCTGCACAAACCAAACACTGTAAATCCAGTCATTTTCAGGCGGGCTTTATTTTCAAGTCCGCTTTTCTGTCATGAAATTTAAACCATCGGCCGTGTTTATTAAGACATTGTCCAGGTGCAAGACTGAGGTGCTGCAGATGTGTTACGTTCACTCATGAGAACGAGAAGTTATGCTAAATTTGTATCGAACCTTTGTTAGCCCACACTTAGAGTACTGTGCACAGTTCTGGTCTCCATATACCTTGGTTAGACCACACTTGGAGCACTGTGCACAGTTCTGGTCTCCATATATCTTGGTTAGCCCACACTTGGAGTACTGTGCACAGTTCTGGTCTCCATATATCTTGGTTAGCCCACACTTGGAGTACTGTGCACAGTTCTGGTCTCCATATACCTTGGTTAGAACACACTTGGAGCACTGTGCACAGTTCTGGTCTCCATATACCTTGGTTAGCCCACACTTGGAGCACTGTGCACAGTTCTGGTCTCCATATACCTTGGTTAGCCCACACTTGCAGTACTGTGCACAGTTCTGGTCTCCATATTATAAAAGGAATATAGAGGCATTGTGGAAGGTGCAAAAAAGATTCACAAGGATGATACCAGAATTGACAGGTTATATCTATCATGAAAGGTTGAACAGGCTAGAAAAGAGAAGGATGAGGGGCGGCCTGATAGAGATCTTTAAAATAATGAAAGGCGTGGAGAAGATGTGGGGGAGTCCAAAATTAGGGCCCGTAAATACGAGATAGTCACTAATAAATCCAATACGGAATTCAGGAGAAACTTCTTTACCCAGAGAGTGGTGAGAATGTGGAACTCGCTCCCACAAGGAGTAGTTGAGGCGAATAGCAGAGATGCATTTAAGGGGACGCTAGATAAACACGAGGGAGAAAGGAATAGGGTTGGATGAAGAGGGGAGGGAGGAAGCTGGATCATTTGGGCCGAATGGCCTGTTTCTGAAAACACTATGCAAACACAAGAACATGAACTGGATTTACAGTGAGTGGTCCGGTTCGCAAGATCCAGCACAAGGGGCTGACTGACACCAGGATTTCACCATTAAGGCATTAAATTTGTTGGGGCACAGACGACAGCTTTGCACCACTGGCAGATCAATCCGCAGTTGCCACCGGCTTGAGGAGTTCAGCAGCGGGACACGTGAAGCTCAGAGAGCTCGCGGGTTTTGGGAGGCTTACGACCCACTGCTCTCTTGGTTCCCTGTCAGTCGGCCCCTCCCGCGACCGCGAGCTGGCTTGCCCCCGTCCCACGCGCAAAATCTACAAGAGGAAGTGCCAACCTTGGGGTGCCAGCTGTGCTGACAGGCGGACTGGAGAGGGAGGGGGCTCCGGCTGGCTGCTCCGTGCCTGCAGGAAGGGGCTCCTGAGCTTGCCTGGCAGAAAAAAGCAGTTAAAAGGGGCAACGCCAAGCGGGAAAGAGAGAGAACAAACGGCAAGCAGCGCTGTCATCGGGAACACCGACAACCGTACAACGCGACACAGCAACGGATTCAAAGCCATACGAGCAATGGAAGAAGCTGCTTCATTGATCTCCCTCTCACTTCTCATCAATTTAGAAAATACATTATCAAGGACCATCTTAACACTGAAAAATCTGATGCAGTCAGACTGTTGGAACGGTAATTTTATGTCCTAGAGATGCTTTAGAATTCAATTCATTATATATTTTTAAAAATATATTCTCAGGGTGTGGGCGTCGCTGGCAAGGCCGTCATTTATTATTCATTCTTAGATGCCCCTTGTAAAATGAGAGATTCTTATCGCTTGTAACAGGATGCCAGCAGCATAGGGCCAGAAATTTTAAAGGTTACGGCAATCTCAGAACAGCAATAGCAATTTTTGTTAATTCATTCTCGGGATATGGACGTCACTGGCAAGACTGGCATTTATTGCCCATCCCCCAGTTGCCCTTGAGAAGGTGTTGGTAGGGGCTGGTGGGTAGAGGGGTATCACAAGTGTGTGGGGCAGGCTTGATGGACTAGATGTTTATTCATTCTCGGGATGTGGGTATCGCTGGCGAGGCCGGCATTTATTGCCCACCCCTAGGTGCCCCTTGAGAAGGTGGTGGTGAGCCACTTTCTTGAACCGCTGCAGTCCGCGTGGTGAAGGTTCTCCCACAGTGCCGTTAGGTCGGGAGCTCCAGGGTCTCGACACGGCGACGATGAAGGAACGGCCGATATATGTCCAAGTCAGGATGGTGTGTGTGTGTGTGTGTGTGTGTGTGTGAGTGAGTGAGAGAGACTTGGAGGGGAACTTGGAGATGATGGGTGTTCCCATTCACCTGCTGCCCTCGTCCTTCACACAGCAGGTGCCAGGGAGCAACACCCTGGATCTGCAGTGCGTCGCCCCAAAGGGCTGGCTGCAGTCTGTGCGCTTTCCCCACACTACGGACTCATGAAAAGCAAAATGATACAGCGCAGCAAGCAAGGCGAGAGCAGGCGCAGGGTACAAGCGAGCAAAGGTTGTGTCGACGACCGGTGGAACTTGGAACATTATGCGCCGGGGAGGGTGGGGAGTGGAGAATGAGGCACGTTAACATAAATTGACTAACAGTCATCACAGTGAAGCAGAAGGAAGCTAAGCGGTAACCACACCCTGCCTGGGATCCAAAGGTAAAAACCACCACTGCATAGGGTCCCTGGAGAAATTTTTTCTCTCAGAGGGTCGTGAGTCTGTGGAACTCCCTTCCCCACAGAGCGGTGGAGGCAGGGTCATTGAATATTTTTAAGGCTGAGTTAGAGAGATTCCTGATTAACAAGGGAGTCAAAGGTTATTGTCGGTAGACGGGAAAGTAGGGTTGAGGTCACCATCAGATCAGCCATGATCTTATCAAATGGCAGAGCAGGCTCGAGGGGCCGAATGGCCTACTCCTGCTCTTCATTCGTATGTTCCAACGGAATACCTCGATTCTTTTACAAAACATCCCATGCAGTGAGATCCTGTAGTTATTTGCTGCAGGAGGGAGATGCCGAGTGTTGGTTCACACCGAGAAAGACTGCGCCGCCCATGAGCTCTCACTCGTAGTCTACGTCCCAAGAGCCCAATATGACTTGTATTCATCGGTCGGCGTGCGACTCCCCACCTCTCAAAAGCCAGCGCTGCAAACTAGCTGTGGCAGCAGCATTTTCTGAAGCTATTAAACGTCTCAAAGGCGAATTTGTCACGATATTTTAATCAGGCTGATTCTTCAGAGAGAGGACATCTTTGAGGCCTGCGTACAAAACCTACCCAAAATGGCTGGGAGTATCTCACAATTTAGTTTTTGTATGGGAGATTTGATAGAGGTGTTCAAAATTATGGGGGGGGGGGGGGTTTTGATAGAGTCGATAGGGAGAAAATGTTTCCACTGGCAGGGGGCGGGGGTCAGTAACCAGAGGACACAAATTTAAGATAATTGGCAAAAGAACCAGAAGGGAGATGAGGAGAAATTATTTTACGCAGCGAGTTGTGATGATCTGGAATGCGCTGCCTGAAAGGGCGGTGGAAGCAGATTCAATAGTGTCTTTCAAAAGGGAATTGGAGAAATACTTGAAAAGGAAAAAATTTGCAGGGCTAAGGGGAGAGGGACGAATTGGGACAGCTCTTTCAAATGGCCGGCACAGGCACGATGGGCCGAATAGCCTCCTCCTGTGCTGTAAGATTCCACGATGAACGTTAACCTGAGGCTCTCAACACTGACATATTTTATAAAGCCTCAGATCAAGCTCCAATGTAGCCATCAGAGTTATATTTGATCAGGGATGTTAATCAGTTGAAAACATCCTCTTTTATCAAGATAAGATTCTGCAGCAGCAGGATTCTCTTGGGGGAGGGGAGGGGGGCTGAGGGGGGAGAAGGAAGAGACTGTGACCTGCCCAGGTGTAAAATTCTCCCGGGGTGACTTGAGAAACTGCCTGTGGGGTCCTAACTCAAATAACGATAGAAGTCATTAATATTGAAGACCTGGCTGTTGAGAAAGGTCCTGGGCATTCTGCAAAGAAATTCACCTCAGACAGAAAGATCTCCTGCCCCGAGGTGCTTGGTCTGGGTATAATTACACCAAGGAATTGGCCATTCCTTTAGTTCCCACCGACACAGCGGTAGGACAGGCCTCCACGGAGCCTAGAGACCGCGTGACGAATCGTAAAGGTACGGGACTCTAACAATGCCAAAACACTTTGTTATATTGATCTCAGAAAATAGCATAAAGCGTGAAATGGGGAAAACAATTTTTCACCCAGAGGGTGGTGGGGGGTCTGGAACTCGCTGCCCGAGAGGGTGGAAGGGGCAGAAACCCTCAACTCATTTTAAAAATACCTGGATGCGCTCCTGAAGAGCCGCGACCCGCGGGGCTACGGACCAAACGCGGGAAAGTGGGATTAGGCCGGGTGGCTCGTTTCTCAGCCGGCGCGGACTCGATGGGCCGAACGGCCTCCTTCTGTGCCGTAACTTTTCTACGATTCTAGGATGAGAGAGCACCAAGTGCCTTTCGATTCAACTAAGTAGGTAAAGGACCTCTGGTCTGGCGATCCAGAGCTCATGAGGTAAAGTCCCATCATGGGGGGATGTGACGTCAAATTGAATAAATGTGGTCATTTGTGACCAGGAAACGTGACTATGAAAGCTGCCGGACTTTTGTAAAGGTCTGACTGGTTCGCTCCTGTCCTCGGGGAACGTTTCTTTCTCGTTACAAATATTACCGGTTCAGCCAGGATTGTGGACCGGGTCGGCCCGGTGTCTATCTGGCTATCGGAGGGGCCAGGAGTGGCACCGCGGGCATATTCGGTAGAACCCAGCGCTGAAAGGTTAACCCCGGGGCTCGTACGGGGCCCGGGTTTGGCTCAGAGAAGCTGCCTTCTGCGGGTGACCGCGAGTGACCCATGTTGGGGAGAACCCTGGCCGCGGCCAGGGCAAGACGAGAGGAGGAGGAGGAGGAGGAGGCCCTTCTCCATTACCTGGCTGCGTGCTCGCACCGAACGAGGACTGGTCTCCCGGCCCGCTGCGCTCCCGCTCCTTGAACAGCTCCTTCGGATTCGTCGATCGCTGGGAAATAATGGACGCTGCCTCCTGCAAAGAGACGAGCAACGAGTGGTGGAGGCCGAGAGTCTCGGGTATTAATGCGCAGCTCTACCCCGGCGCCATCCGACCGAGCGCACAGCGGGTACCGCTCAGCTCAAACCTCCCGCGCCTTGCGACACGCCCCTTCAAAAACAAAAAATTTGACAAAAGGGAATTAGATGAATACTTGAAGGGAAGAAACAGGGCTATGGGGAAAGAGCAAGGGATTGGGACTAAATGAATAGCTCTTTGAAAGAGCCGTCACAGGCACGATGGGCCGAATGGCCTCCCTCTGTGCTGTAGCTACTATGATTACTTCATCTATTTTCTCTAAAGCACCAGTTGTAACCAACCTGCTTTCGGCTTCTGCCAACCCTGCGTGGCGACAGCCGTGGCTCAGCGGGTAGAGCTCTCGCCTCTGAGTCAGAAGGTCGCGAGTTCGAGCCCCACTCCAGAGACTTTAACACATAATCCAGGCCGGCACTCTCGGTGCCAGTGCTGAGGGAGTGCTGCACTGTCAGAGGTGCCGTCTTTCGGATGCAACGTTAAACCGAGGCCACGTCTGCCCCCCTCAGCTGGACGTGAAAGATCCCACGGCCACTATTTCGAAGAGCAGGGGAGTTGTCCCCGGTGTCCTGACCAATGTTTATCCCTCGACCAACATCACAAAAAAAACTGATGATCTGGTCATTATCCCATTGCTGTTTGTGGGATCTTGCTGTGCGCAAATCAGCTGCCGCTTTTCTTGCATTACAACAATGACTACACTTCAAAAGTACTTCATTGGCTGTAAAGCGCTTTGGGACGTCCTGAGGTGGTGAAAGGGGTTTTATGAATGCGAGTCTTTCTTTCTTTCTTTGAACCCATGTTCAGCCGAGCAGTGCCCGGATGTGCCCGTTGATTAGATTTGGTCTCTCTCGCTCTTTCCTCGGATTGGACTCAGCGCCTCGTCACGGTGGCGTGACACACAGGTGGGCCAATGAAGCGGCTCAGGCTCTCTGCAAGCGTGCGCGGTAACCACGCTGACGTTACAGCGCCGAGCCGGGATCGCTAGCGCGGCATTGGTGGGTGCCGGCAGCTGGTAAAGGGCTGCTGGCTGCCCGCCGAGCACTCTCCTGAAGTGTGGGGGGGGGGGGGCATCCTGTGCGTGGATGCCCACGTTCGTTTCAAGTATAAAGATGCCCCTGCCCCCGCGTACACAATGGCCGCCGCTTGGCTGAGAAAGATTACTCAGGAGCTGAATTTCGTGAGGGGTTGTCAACTTAGATCAAAGTCAGGTGTTATGGAAAGCTAGTGGGCTCTCGGCCCTCTTTGCACACACCACCCACACTTTGGGGGGAGTGGGGGTAGGGGGAGCGTGGAGAGAATGTCGAGTCCCTCTGGCATGCTGTAGGCCTCAGGCTCTGTGCGCAATTTTCCAGGAAGGGGGGGCCTGGTGTACCACAGCTCTCTGACCACCCAGCAGCCCTATGGAGAGCGCAGGACAGTTGGGAAAAAAACTCCAGCTCCCACCACCTCATGGAACTGGGGCTTTTTTAAAAAAAGCAAAACAAAGGTCACTTTCTTCTATTCACCTTGAAGATTCTTTCCCCAATGACGCACCCCCACTCACCTTCCACGCTGTACTATCACAGCGAACAAGTCCTGTTTTGGAGGCCGCTTTAAGATTAGGATCTGAAAGCACTGAAGGACCTCCTTACTAACAGGTTTAAATCCAATTTGCTGTCCTTCCCCCTAATTCCATAGCCCTTGATCTGCTCCAATAGTCTCCTGTGTGGTACCTTGTCAAAGGCTTTCTGATAGCCCATATACACCACATCCACTGCATTACCCCCATTTTGACATCTGTCACCTCCACAAAGAACTCGATTGGATTTAATCGAGTGCAATCTTCCTTCCTGAAATCCCTGTTGGCTGCTTCTAATTATTTTCCCTTTAATCTAGATATTTAGTCATTTCATCTTTAATTAATTAACGATTCCAAAATGTCCTTACCGCAGATGTAAAGCAAACTGGCCTATAATTAGCTCTGACGCCCTCTTGGATTAATAGGTGTTACACTGGCCAGCCTCCAGCACACATCCACTCTCAATATAATTTCTGGGGCCTCTGCTATGTCTTCCCCCATTTCCCCCTCAAGATCCTTGGATTTATCCGATCAGGACCTCCTCTACCTTAATGAACGTGCCTGATACTTCCATTTATTATAATATCTCACCTATGACCAATTCAGGGCCAGCCTCCTCTTGTGTGCCACTGAATTGTACCTCTCTGCCACCGCCACGGACTCCAGGAGTGTCACAGCGCTGTCCCATTGCTGCTCTGGGAGTCTAAACCTCCTGGAGGTCAACACGAGCAGAACTGACGTCATGCTGTTGAGCTCTCCCCAGTAAGTCCGTTCTTCGGGCTCAGATTGTCAGATGTTCCCTACATCTCATCCCACACCCAGATCGGTGCCTCCCAGAAGATTGACGTTCCTTCTTCATTCCCCCTCCCGTGCTCAAACCCTTACCCAAACCATCACCGCGGGGATTAATTCCTCGATGACTCTCTTCGGTGGCCTCCCCTTCCACAGGAGCTTCAGCTAACGCAGAATTCCGCAGCACCGCTCCCTCCCACCTAACGCCCTGCCCCAAGTCCCACTGGCGCCTTGTGCACCTACAAACCAGCTTCAAGATCTTCAAATCCCCGACAATCTAGCCCCACCTTATCTGAGGAATCGTGTCCAGACGTACGTCCCAGCCCTCAATCATTGTTAGTCGGACACCTGATTATTACTCATCCATCGCTCCCCCGATCGGTCACTCGGTCTGCCCTCAAAATCAACCACCGTGCCTTGCTACCTCTCCCTGTTTTCAAGTCTCCCTAAAACCTACTAACCCAGCTATGAGAAAAGATTGGATAGGCTGGGGTTGTTTGGATCCCTGAAGGTAGATAAAGTGGTTGAAAGGGCATACGGGATACTTTCCTTTATTAGTTGAGGCATAGAATATAAGAGCAGGGAGGTTATGCTAGAACTGTATAAAACATTGGTTAGGCCACAGCTTGAGTACTGCGTACAGTTCTGGTCACCACATCACAGGAAAGATGTGATTGCGCTAGAGAGGGTGCAGAGGAGATTTACAAGGATGTTGCCAGGGCTGGAGAATTTTAGCTATGAGGAAAGATTGGATAGGCTGGGGTTATTTTCCTCGGAACAAAGGAGGCTGAGGGGAGATTTAATTGAGGTGTATAAAATTATGAGGGGCCTAGATAGAGTGGATAGGGAGGACCTATTTCCCTTAGCAGAGGGGGTCAGTGACCAGGGGATGTAGATTTAAATTAATTGGTAGAAGGATTAGAGGGGAGCTGAGGAGAATTTTTTTCACCCAGAGGGTGGCGGGGGTCTGGAGCTCGCTGCCTGAAAGGGCGGTAGAGGCAGAAACCCTCAACTCATTTAAAGGGTACATGGACGAGCACTTGAAGTGCCCGTAACCTACAGGGCTACGGACCAAGTGCTGGAAAGTGGGATTAAGTTGGATGGCACTTTTTTGGCCGGCACGGACATGATGGGCCGGGTGACCTCCTTCTGTGCCGTAACTTTCTATGATTCGACTTTTGTGACCCTGCCTTACCTAGGAACAGGAGGCGGCCATTCGGCCCCTCGAGCCTGTCCCACCATTCAATTAGATCACGGCTGATCTGTACCTTAACTCCATCCACCCCGCCTTGGTCCCATATCCCTTAATAGCCTTGCCCAACAAAAATCAATCAGTCTCAGTTTTGAAATGTTCAGTTGATCCACAGCCTTTTGTGGGGTGGGGAGCGTACCAGATTGCCACTACCCTTTGTGTGACTAGGTGCTTCCTGATTGCACCCCTGGCTCTAATTTTATGGACCCCGCCACCAGAAGAAATAGTGCCTTGGAGCTCTCCTTCCTGATTCCCCCTTCCAGCCCAATTCCCCATCTTGTTGAGCACCCGAAAGACCTCTTTCATGCGGGGAGTGCGATATCAACGCAACCATGCTATTTTCACGGACCGTGCAGGAACGGGATAGCGGAGAAAGCTGCTGCAGGTCTCCTTACCGTGGCCTTCTCGACGGACTGGCTTCTCTTGAAGCCCTTGCGCATTGCCGACTGGTATTCCTGCTCCTGCTCTTCCTGCGAAAAGCCAAGATGGCGTCACACGAGGCACAGCGATGGAGAGATCTATCCGCGCGGCAGCGCGACATCCGGAAACGCCGGGGGGGGGGGGAAGGAATGTGAACGGAGATCGGCGGACTGAGCTACAAGCTGCAACGTGAACAAGGTTTGGGAGATTTTGCACAGAAATATCATTCTACCCCCTGCCCGCCAATTTGCTCAGGTGCCCACGAACGAGCATCTCGAGTAGATGGCAGAGGGGAGAGGCCCTGACGAGCCAAGGCTGGCAGGGAGCACAACACGAATACACGATGTGATTTCCTAGATTCAGTTCTCAGACGGAACTGTTCCATGCTGACTGCAGCTTTCTGGGTCATGTACTCGTGCAGACCAATCACCAACACTACAGCCTCTCGATAATCACCCACTATGGCACAGCCAGTTTTTAAAAATCCATACTTGTTTAACATCTCATCCAAAAGGCGGCACCTCCGACAGTGCAGCACTCCCTCAGGGCAGTGAATGTCAGCTTAGGATATGGGCTCAAGCCCTGAAGTGATGCTTGAAACTACAATCTTAGCCAATCTAACACTTGGAGCATAACACTGCATCTAATCAACTCCACACAAGCCCTGGAAGTGTTTGATGGGACAGTGGAGAGGGAGCTTTACTCTGTATCTAACCCGTGCTGTACCTGCCCTGGGAGTGTTTGATGGGACAGTGTAGAGGGAGCTTTACTCTGTATCTAACCCGTGCTGTACCTGCCCTGGGAGTGTTTGACGGGACAGTGTAGAGGGAGCTTTACTCTGTATCTAACCCATGCTGTACCTGCCCTGGGAGTGTTTGATGGGACAGTGTAGAGGGAGCTTTCCTCTGTATCTAACCCGTGCTGTACCTGCCCTGGGAGTGTTTGATGGGACAGTGTAGAGGGAGCTTTACTCTGTATCTAACCCGTGCTGTACCTGCCCTGGGAGTGTTTGATGGGACAGTTTAGAGGGAGCTTTACTCTGTATCTAACCCGTGCTGTACCTGCCCTGGGAATGTTTGATGGGACAGTGTGGAGGGAGCTTTACTCTGTATCTAACCCGTGCTGTACCTGCCCTGGGAGTGTTTGATGGGACAGTGTAGAGGGAGCTTTACTCTGTATCTAACCCGTGCTGTACCTGCCCTGGGAGTGTTTGACGGGACAGTGTGGAGGGAGCTTTACTCTGTATCTAACCCATGCTGTACCTGCCCTGGGAGTGTTTGATGGGACAATGTAGAGGGAGCTTTACTCTGTATCTAACCCGTGCTGGACCTGCCCTGGGAGTGTTTGATGGGACAATGTAGAGGGAGCTTTACTCTGTATCTAACCCATGCTGTACCTGCCCTGGGAGTGCGAGATGCCTAAAATGGGAAGTGTTCCTTCCCTCAGCAGCACGTTACAAACATTAAAAGCCACACATCTCCAACAGGGTGGTCACCCCAAACCCTTCAGTGAATCAGGTGGTAGGTGCCCACTACGCTCAGAGAGACGCTCGAGGGTGTCAGCCGTGTATCAGTGGGCAGCACTCTCGCCTCTGAGTCCGAAGGTGATGGGTTCAGGTCCCACTCCAGGGACTTGAGCACATCATCTAGGCTGACAGTTCCTACATTACGACAGTGACTACAGTTGAAAAAGTACTTCATTGGCTGTAAAGTGCTTTGGGGCGACCTGATGTCGTGAAAGGTGCTATATAAATACAAGTCTTTATCCTTTTAACATTGACTCAGTTGCTCAAAGCCGAATCATCGCACTCACCCAACGCTGCTTCTCGTGCTCTCTGCTCTGGGAGTCTTGTTTCTTCTGGAACTGCCTGCAACGGCGGGAAAAACGCAGAGTGAATTCGAGGACGACAAGCGCGGGAAAGAGTTTTAATGAGCACGTCGGTGATTCAGACACTCACAGGGAATTACGCTGCTCCTCCGGTTCCACCTCCAGCCCCATTTAAGACGGCGGGAAGAATGGTGTTTTTCAGGACAGGAAATCCCCACCAAAACACTGCAGTCCAAGTGAGCAGAGTTTATAATAAACTGGCATGTCACATTGGAACAGGAGAAGGCCATTCAGCCCCTCGAGCCTGTTCCGCCATTCAATAGATCATGGCTGATCTGTATCTTAACTCCCTCTACCTGCCTTGGTTCCGTAACCCTTAATACCCTCGCCTAACGAAAATCTATCGATCTCAGTTTTGAAATTTTCAATTGACCCCCGGCCTCAATAGCCTTTTTGGGAGGAAGAGAGTTCCAGATTTCCACTCCCCTTTGTGTGAAGAAGTGCTTCCTGACATCACCCCTGAATGGCCCAGCTCTAATTTCAAGGTTACGCCTCCTTGTTCTGGACTTCCCCACCAGAGGAAATAGTTTCTCTCCATTTACCCTATCAACTCCTTTAATCATCTTAAACACCTCAATTAGATTGCCCCTTAATCGTCTAAACTCAAGGGAATACAAGGTTAGTCTAGGGCAGTGTCCTAGGCCCAACCATCTTCAGCTGCTTCATCAGTGACCTTCCCTCCATCATAAGGTCAGAAATGGGGATGTTCTCTGATGACTGCACAGTGTTCAGTTCCATTCGCAACCCCTCAGATAACGAAGCAGTCCATGCCCGCATGCAGCAAGACCTGGACAACATCCAGGCTTGGGCTGATAAGTGGCAAGTAACATTCGCGCCAGACAAGTGCCAGGCAATGACCATCTCCAACAAGAGAGAGTCTAACCACCTCCCCTTGACATTCAATGGCATTACCATCGCCGAATCCCCCACCATCAACATCCTGGGGGTCACCATTGACCAGAAACTTAACTGAACCAGCCACATAAATAATATGGCTACAAGAGCAGGTCAGAGGCTGGGTATTCTGCAGCGAGCGACTCACCTCCTGATTCCCCAAAGCTTTTCCACCATCTACAAGGCACAAGTCAGGAGTGCGATGGATTACTCTCCACTTGCCTGGATGAGTGCAGCTCCAAAACACTCAGGAAGTTCGACACCATCCAGGACAAAGCAGCCTGCTTGATTGGCACCCCATCCAACACCCTAAACATTCACTCCCTTCACCACCGGCGCACAGTGGCCGTGGTGTGTGCCATCCACAGGATGCACTGCAGCAACTCGCCAAGGCTTCTTCGACAGCACCTCCCAAACCCACGACCTCTACCACCTAGAAGGACAAGGGCAGCAGGCACATGGGAACAACACCACCTGCACGTTCCCCTCCAAGTCACGCACCATCCCGACTTGGAAATATATTGCCGTTCCTTCATCGTCGCTGGGTCAAAATCCTGGAACTCCCTTCCTAACAGCACTGTGGGAGAACCTTCACCACACGGACTGCAGCGGTTCAAGAAGGCGACTCACCACCATCTTCTCAAGGGCCATTAGGGATGGTCAATAAATGCCGGCCTTGCCAGCGACGCCCATGAACGAATAAAAAAAAAACCTAGCCTCATAATTTAACCCTTTTAGCCCTGGTAAGAACGAGAGCTACAGAATCAGGAGATTAGGTCATCTGCAACAGATTTAATTTTGCGTGGTTGACTCATACTTGCACACTCCTGGTTCGTACATTCTCCAACACTTACACTGTCCCCGTTTATCCCAGACAACCACCTATATCAAGCAAATGCCTCTAATCATTTGACATTACCATAGGCATCAATTATAAAGACGCCACTTAAACTGTATCAAGCGGGCTGACATTTCGGGCAGCTCAAGCAGCTGTTTGCACCTTGTTGAAGTGCCATTACCTGTCAATAAGTCCTTTCAGGCAGGTAATCATTGCCCCTCGCCCGCCCATCTCCTGGAACCATCTCCACATAAACCATGCTTCGCACTAATTGCTTACGTTCCTTACAACTCATTCCGTTCTCCACCTCTAAACACGCTTTTAAATGTGCTCCCTTGCTGCCTCAATAGTTCGGGCACCACGTTACAAGCAGTAAGAATCCCTCATTTTACACCAGCTGCCATCGGATCCACTCAGGAAGCCCTGTACCGTTCGGAATTTCAGTCCAAATTTCTTGATATTATTGGTCCAGGCCGGCCCATTCCGTCCCTGTACTTTCTCCTACGCTCTTTAAAATCTGGCAGCAATTCAAGATTCATTGAACGATTCAGCACGGAGCGGTGAACTGCATCAATTGGAGCCCCACACTCCTTGGGTTGAATGTCCTTTCTCTGTCAGTTCAAGTACACAGCAGTGCTGCCAGGGCAGTCCTGCCTGTACACACACCCTCCCAGGGCAGTCCTGCCTATACCCACACCCTCCCAGTAATCTCCTGCCTATACCCACACCCTCCCAGGGATCTCCTGCCTATTCCCACAGCCTCCCAGGGGACCCCTGCCTATACCCACACCCTCCCAGTGATCTCCTGCCTATTCCCACACCCTCCCAGGGGACACCTGCCTATACCCGCACCCTCCCAGGGGACCCCTGCCTATGCCCGCACCCTCCAAGGGGACCCCTGCCTATACCCGCACCCTCCCAGGGGACCCCTGCCTATACCCGCACCCTCCCAGGGGACCCCTGCCTATACCCGCACCCTCCCAGGGATCTCCTGCCTATACCCACACCCTCCCAGTGATCTCCTGCCTATACCCACACCCTCCCAGGGATCTCCTGCCTATACCCACACCCTCCCAGGGATCTCCTGCCTATACCCACACCCTCCCAGTGATCTCCTGCCTATACCCGCACCCTCCCAGGGGACCCCTGCCTATACCCACACCCTCCCAGGGGACCCCTGCCTATACCCACACCCTCCCAGGGGATCCCTGCCTATACCCACACCCTCCCAGGGGACCCCTGCCTATACCCACACCCTCCCAGGGGATCCCTGCCTATACCCACACCCTCCCAGGGGACCCCTGCCTATACCCACACCCTCCCAGGGGACGCCTGCCTATACCCGCACCCTCCCAGGGGACCCCTGCCTGTACCCACACCCTCCCAGGGGACCCCTGCCTGTACCCACACCCTCCCAGGGGACCCCTGCCTGTACCCACACCCTCCCAGGGGACCCCTGCCTATACCAACACCCTCCCAGGGGACCCCTGCCTGTACCCACACCCTCCCAGGGGACCCCTGCCTGTACCCACACCCTCCCAGGGGACCCCTGCCTATACCCACACCCTCCCAGTGATCTCCTGCCTATTCCCACACCCTCCCAGGGGACACCTGCCTATA
Organism: Heptranchias perlo; assembly: GCF_035084215.1. Classification (NCBI taxonomy): domain Eukaryota; kingdom Metazoa; phylum Chordata; class Chondrichthyes; order Hexanchiformes; family Hexanchidae; genus Heptranchias; species Heptranchias perlo. The sequence goes on along the minus strand of NC_090344.1, from coordinate 33,165,034 downwards.
CCCGCACCCTCCCAGCGGACCCCTGCCTATGCCCGCACCCTCCAAGGGGACCCCTGCCTATGCCCGCACCCTCCCAGGGGACCCCTGCCTATACCCGCACCCTCCCAGGGGACCCCTGCCTATACCCGCACCCTCCCAGGGGACCCCTGCCTATACCCGCACCCCCCCAGGGGACCCCTGCCTATACCCGCACCCTCCCAGGGGACCCCTGCCTATACCCGCACCCCCCAGGGGAGCCCTGCCTATACCCACACCCTCCCAGGGGACCCCTGCCTATACCCACCCCCCCCAGGGGACCCCTGCCTATACCCACACCCTCCCAGGGGACCCCTGCCTATACCCACACCCTCCCAGGGGACCCCTGCCTATTCCCACACCCTCCCAGGGGACCCCTGCCTATACCCACACCCTCCCAGTGATCTCCTGCCTATACCCGCACCCTCCCAGGGGACCCCTGCCTATGCCCACACCCTCCAAGGGGACCCCTGCCTATACCCACACCCTCCCAGGGAACCCCTGCCTATACCCACACCCTCCCAGGGGACCCCTGCCTATACCCGCACCCTCCCAGGGGAGCCCTGCTTAAACCCACAGCCTCGCAGTTACCTCAGTTCTAATTTTGATGGACGCAGTCAGCTACCCAAAGGGAAACAGTGCCACAGTTGCAGAAAATGTAGATTAGTACGCAGCAAAAAGTCAGCTAGTACAGGAAAAATATCTAATACCAAATTCTCAAGGTGCCACCCTAATCATACACGGTACGACTGATCGAGAAGGACACATATCCAATGACCTAGGACTCCCTCGCTGACCTGGGTCTGGAAACCCATGACTTGTGCAGAGGTACTGTTACCTCATCAACAGGATGAAATGCAAAATGGTTTCCACTCCTGGGTCAGGCATTTCAATGCCAACCTTTGGTGGATGCCGCCATCTCAGGCTGGCACTCCCGTAACGGTGCCATGTCACGCAGTGCAGCGGTGCCTGTTTCGAATGATCCAGGTCATGAAGGGATTCGATAGGGTCGATGTGGAGACGATGTTTCCACTCGTGGGGGTGTCTAAAACCAGGGGCCATAAATATAAGATAATCACTAATAAAGCCAATAGGAAATTCAGAAGAAACTTCTTTACCCAGAGAGTGGTGAGAATGTGGAAATCACTACCACATGGAGTAGTTGAGGCGAATAGCATAGTTGCATTTAAGGGGAAGCCAGATAAGAACATAAGAAATAGGAGCAGGAGTGGGCCAAACGGCCCCTCGAGCCTGTTCCGCCATTCAATAAGATCATGGCTGATCTTTGACCTAAACTCCATTTTCCCGCCCGATCCCCATATCCCTTGATTCCCCTAGTGTCCAAAAATCTATCGATCTCAGCCTTGAATATACTCAACGACTGAGCATCCACAGCCCTCTGGGGTAGAGAATTCCAAAGATTCACAACCCTCTGAGTGAAGAAATTCCTCATCTCAGTCCTAAATGGCTGACCCCTTACCCTACGACTCTCCAGCCAGGGAAACAGCCTCTCAGCATCTACCCTGTCAAGCCCCCTCAGAATCTTATATGTTTCAATGAGATCACCTCTCATTCTTCTAAACTCCAGAGAGTATCGGCCCATTCTACTCAACCTCTCTTCATCGGACAACCTCTCATCCCAGGAATCAATCTAGTGAACCTTCGTTGCACCGCCTTTTTTTAAATTCGTTCATGGAATGTGGGTATTGCTGGCAAGGCCGGCATTTATTGCCCATCCCTAATTGCCCTTGAGAAGGTGGTGGTGAGCCGCCTTCTTGAACCGCTGCAGTCTAAGGCAAGTATATCCTTCCTTAGATAAGGAGACCAAAACTGTATACAGTACTCCAGGTGTGGTCTCACCAAAGCCCTGTACAATTGTAATAAGATTTCCTTACTCTTGTACTCTAACCCCCTTGCAATAAAGGCCAACATGCCATTTGCCTTCCTAATTGTTTGCTGTACCTGTACGCTAACTTTCTGTGTTTCTTGTACGAGGACACCCAAAGTACACGAGGGAGAAAGGAGTAGAAGGATATGCTGATAGGGTTAGATGAAGAGGGGTGGGAGGAAGCTCGTGTGGAGCTTAAACACCAGTTGGGCCGAATGGCCTGTTTCTGTGCTGCAAGTTCGATGTAATTCTACTTAGTGGTTTATGCCCAGTCACAATACCTGTCCTGCAGCCCCTTCCCAGCCTGCTCAAACACAGCTTCGTCCGCAGAAGAAAAAAAAAACACAAGCAGACGGGACTCACTTTTGCTGGTCGATCTGACTGGACTTCTCCTTGAATCGCTGCTCCCTTTGCTCGGACTCTTTCTGCTCTCTCTCCTTCCTATCCCGCTCCAAGCCCTCTTGTTCCAGCGACCTCTTCCTCTTCTCCTCCTCCCTTCGCTTCTCTTCGTCTTTCTGGTGGGAAAGGGGGGCGCGGTCATTTTGGGAATCGGTCGCCGCGAGCGCAGACAAGGTAAATCGGAAGCAAGCGGCAATCCATGATGGATTAAAGCCTGCGGGTACAGGGCTGCTGCACCCGCTGTTAACGCCAGGAAGCCCAGTCGCACCGAGTGGGCACAAAGCTCCCAGTGGCAACGCCTGGGCAGAGTGCGTGAGGGCTGCTCCAAGCTGCCGCCCTTAACATCGTCTGCAACGCCACTCGTTTTTTTTAAAAGCTCATTCGGTGGATGTGGGCGTTGCTGGCAAGGCCGGCATTTACTGCCCATCGTCACTTGCCCTGAGGTGCTCCTTGCTGCACAGGAGTTTGATACAACTGAGTGCCTTGCCAGGCTACTTCAGAGGGCAGTTAAGAGTCAACCAGGTTGGTATGGGACTGGAGTCACCTATAGGCCCAGGCCGGGTAAGGACGGCAGGTTTCCTTCCCTAAAAGGACACGAGTGAAGCATTTTGGGTTTATGCAACAATCCGACGGCTTCGTGGTCATTTTTACTGATACCAGCTTTTTTATTTCCAGATTTGTTAAAATGAATTCAGATTCCCAAACTGCCACGGTGGGATTTGAACTCACGTTCTCTGAATTATTAATCAGCCAGTCAGCAGGACCACCGACACATTGGTGACTGCGGGTCATGTGTAATTTAATGCCGCGGTATTCCAGCTCTCTTAAACCTTTCCCGTGCAGTATTAAAGGCTTACCTCCGTCTGTGCCCAGAAACTGTCTTTGTTAATACTTCGGATTTCTGACATTGCATTTGTCTTCTTATAAACTGAACCCTAAGAGAAGAGAACGAAAGTTTAGAAGAATGAGAGGTGATCGCATTGAAACATATAAGATTCTGAGAGGGTAGATGCTGAGAGGCTGTTTCCCCTGGCTGGAGAGTCTAGAACTAGGGGTCATAGTCTGAGGATAAGGGGTCGGCCATTTAGGACTGAGGTGAGAAGGAATTTCTTCACTCAGAGGGTTGAGAATCTTTGGAATTCTCTACCCCAGAGGGCTGTGGACGCTGAATCGTTGAGTATATTCAAGACTGAGATCGATGGATATTTGGACTCTAAGGGAATCAAGGGATGTGGGGATCGGGCGGGAAAGTGGAGCTGAGGTCAAAGGTCAGCCGTGATCTTATTGAATGGCGGAGCAGGCTCGAGGGGCCGTATGGCCCACTCCTGCTCCTATTTCTTACGTTCTTAAGTTAATATCTGCTGCACCCTCCTGTGATGCTAAGTTGCTGATCTACACCGATCGCCCGGTTTGATCCGTGCGGCTCGCAAACGAATAATGTCCGGATGCTGCGATGGGTTAGGGAGGGGTAAAGTCAGCCGGTGGATTCCCACCCTACCGTCCAATGACCCCTGCTAGAAGGGCACCAGCTGCGATGGTTGCTCACTGCTGACACACGTTGTCTAGGCTCCCACGTGACGAACGCTCATGTGGGCAAGGTGCTGGAGGGCAACGGGCGCTGGTCAGCAGGGACCCAACACGAGTCAGCACCTTCCGGAGAGGAGAACATTCAGGAGGAAGATCTCATCTACCGCACTAAACTTTGTCTGAAGTCACATGCTAAAGACAGCGTGCCAACGGCAGATTTTAAAAGCTTTCAGTATTCCCTCTCTGTACATCGCTCACCAGCCACGAGGATGGGCAAGCCACCGGTTGCTGGCCCTCTAACCGTCTGCCGACTGGTACATCTCCTTCCGTGGGGTGGGACAAGGCTGCCCGGCCTCTGCTCAGCGCTACATTAAACCACACAAGGAGATTGAAAAGGTGCGACCAATCGTGAATCACACCGCCCATATCTCTCTCTTCCTGCCCTCCCCCAACCCATCGCTGCGTTGACAACGAGTCTCTCAATACCTCCCTCTTCACTTGGAAGATTTCTGCACACCCCCTTCCCAAGTTCTTCAGTACGGACTTGGACTCACCACAGGTCCCTGTGGTCCCGTGTCCTGGAAGCGGGAGCTCTCCTTGTGGAAGCTGTAGTTGGCGCCCGAGGCCTTGGCCACTTTATCAATGATCACCTCGGGTTCGACGTCCTCGTCGGCACGGGCGTTGATGGTGACGTGGGCCCCCTGGAGAGAAGGAGGCATTCAACAACAGCAAATTGCATTCATATAGCGCCTTTTACATCCCAAGACGCTTCACAGGAGCATAAAATCAGACAAAATTCGACACCGAGCCACGTAAGGAGATATTGGGGCAGGTGGAAGAGGTAGGTTTTAAGGAGCGTCTAAAAGGGAAGATCGCGAAGTGGAGAGGCGGAGAGGTTTAGGGAGGGAATTCCAGAGCTTAGCGCCAAGGCTGCTGAAGGCACGGCCGCCAAAGGTGGAGCGAGTAAAATCGGGGATGCGCAAGAGGCCAGAGTTGGGGGAACACAGAGATCTGGGAGGGTTGTAGGGCTGGAGGAGGTTACAGAAATAGGGAGGGGGCGAGGCCGTGGAGGGATTTGAAAGTAAGGATGAGAATTATGAGACTGAGGTGTTGCTGGACCGGGAGCCAATGTAGGTCAGCGAGCACAGGGGGTGATGGGTGAACGGGACTTGGTGCGAGTTAGGATACGGGGCATCAGAGCTTTGCGTGAGCTCAACATGACGGAAGGTGGAAGATTGGAAGCCGACCAGGGGAGCACTGGAATAGCCAAGTCTAGAAGTAATAAAGGCACGGGTGAGGGTTTCAGCAGTCGACAAACTGAAGCAGGGGCAGAGACGGGCGATGCAAAGGTTAGGGACTACATTTAAACAGCACACACTGGCATACTTGGCAGGGCAATGTGGAGAAGCTGAACGTAGCTTACCGATAAAAAGTTGGCCATGGAGCTGACATGATTGGCGCACAACCCCTTCCTGGCATCTTTCACTCCTTCACCAGTCTGAAGAGAAAGGCTGAGGTAACTAGGGATGCATGTGACTAATAAACACTCGTACTGACTTACTCATGTCCCAACGTGTGAAACAAATACAGCTTTATATAACCCTGTCTAATCTGTTCCTCATACACCGAGCAAACACAGCTTTAAGGAGCACTGTTTCCGTGGAAACAAGGAGACCTACAAGATTTCAAGATTACGAAGGGAATTAAAATTGATCCTTGAAAACTCACAATGCTGAAGTGTTCAAGTACCAGCGGACACGGGTTAAACATAAGTTATGAGCAAGAGGAGATGTCCCTTTCTCAGCTGCACGCCAGTGGGATCGCCACAACTGAGCCGAGGCAGATGAGGGAGGAATGAAAGGTCCCAGAAATACAGGGACACCTTGCAAGGCTTGGCCACGGTAAAATTGCCTACCAATGCTCACTGCCTGGGCTCACAACGTAAGATGGTCGCTTGGCAAGGTTTCGGGTGGCAGGAACCACCCACGAGTCAGTACCTTCAGATGAGGGTAGGAAAAAGCACCAACATTCCAACGACATGAAGAGACTTCGTAAGACACAGTCCAGTCAATTGTAAGTGAAGAGTAACTCTCCCGTAACTTTACACTTACCCAGTTAATCAGGACATACTTGGGCAATCCTGAATTGGGGTCTTTCACTCGGCAAAAGGCATACATCACCTTCCCGCTGCTTAGCTCTTCCACCATCTCCTCAAGGCCCCCATCTGAAAAGGGCAAAAGGACAGGACATCAGCGCAAACCCAGCTTGAGAAGCGCCTCCAGCCACCGTCACCAAAGGAAGGCAGTGCATGTGGGCAAACAACCTGCTCTTACACTGTAAGAACAGGATGGTGTAAGGCTGATTGCCAGCTGCAGGCTACCTCGAAACTTTGATTTATTGAGAAGGGCACATCCTCGGAGGAAGCGTCAACCTGCTCGATACAAGTAGGCGGTCTTTGTGATGGGTAGGATACGGGGTCAGAAGCTCAGCTCAGGGTTGAATAAGACGCCGAGGTTGCGAACAGTCGAGTTCAGCTTGAGACAGTGGCCGAGGAGGAGGATGGAATCGGTGGTTAGGGCACGGAGTTTGTAGCGGGGGACGAAGACAATGGCTTTGGTCTTCCCAATACTTAACCGGAGGAAACTGCGGCTCTTCCAGTACTGGATGTCGGACAAGCAGGCTGACAACGCAGGCGTAATAGAGGGGTCGAGAGTGGGGGGGGCAAGAGGTGGAGCTGGGTGGTGGCGGAGTACATTTGGAAGCTGATCCCATATCTTCGGATGATGTCGCCGAGGGGAAGCATGTAGATGAAGAAAAGGAGGGGGCCAAGGGTAGATCCTTTGGGGACTCCGGAGGTAATGGCGAGGGGGTTGGAAAAGAAAGCTTTGCTGAAGATGTCCTGATGCGGTCGGTTAGGTAAGAATGGAACCAGCTCCACGCCCGTTGTGGGTGAGGGTGTAAGGCGCAGGGGAGATGGGTTTAAAGGGATGGTCGGTAGTGGGCAATTTTGGCAGAGGAGATTGCGGCTTGGTGGCACTTGGTCCAGCCAGGTCTGGTGATGGATGGCCAAACCAGTTGTGTGCCAGGTTCCCTCAAGTCTGTGCCTTTGGACTTGAGGGAACGAAGATGGGGGGGCTTACTGGGGGAAACAACACAGTATGGGGATGTTCAAAATTATGTGCGGTTTTGACAGAATAAATCAGAAGAAATTATTTCCAGTGACAGAAGGGTCAGTAACCAGAGGACACAGATTGGCAAAAGAACCAGAGGGGGAGACGAGGAGAATTTTTTTTTTAACGCAGTGAGTTGTTAAGATCTGGAATGCACTGCCTGAAAGGGCGGTGGAAGCAGATTCAATAGTAACTTTCAAAAGGGAATTGGATAAATACTTGAAAAGGAAGTAATTGCAGGGTTATGGGGAAAGAGCAGGGGAATGGGACTAATTGGATAGTTCTTTCAAAGGGCTGGCACTGGCCTGATGGGCCGAATGTTCTGGGCAGTATGATTCTATGAACAACCAGGATGGGAAAGAGGAATAGTTATGCCGGGGCACAAAGGCAGCAAAGGTGGATGTGAGGGAATGGTTGAGCAAATCGAAGTCCTGTGGTGAACGGACGTCCAAAGACTTGAGAGTTTGAAAGTACAATTTGTAAAGGAGGTTGTTTCAGGGGTGGCTGCAGAAGGAAGTGGGCCGAGGGATGCGGGTGGAGCCAAACACAAGGACGTGGTCGGAGATGGTCTTGTGCGTGATCGAGACCACGGGAGAAGAGAGGCCACTGGAGGTGGCAAGGTCCAGGGGCTGGTCGTGAATAAGGGTAGTGGGGTCTATATGGAGGAAGGGGCTAAGGGAGGACAGGAGGGCAGTGAACTTAGAGGAGAGAGAGGGCAAGAGGAGGTGAAACAGAGGGTGAATTCACCAAGGATGAGGAGTCGCTCACAGGCAGAGGAAGAATATCTCGGGAAGAAATCCGGGGTGGAGCTGGGGGACGGGGCACGTGGTGGACAATGGGGATTTTAAAAGAGAAACGAGAAGAGTGCAACAAGGTGCTCGGAGGAAGAGACGGTGCCAGAGGAGCGATTTGGTGATACGGGCCACACTGCCAACATGGCGGTTTGGGCAGGGCAGATGGCAGAAAGTTTAGGCCAAGCAGGGTGGCTTCAGTAAGGGGCAGGGAGTCGCCACTGGTGATCCAAGCCTCTGTCAAAGCCAGGATGCCAATGCAATCTTCTGCAATAAGGCTGTGAATGGCAAGGGCCTGCTCGCGAGGGAACGTACATTCGAGAGGGAAGTGTGGAGAGGGACGGTGATTGTTGATCTGCTGGCAGAGTCCGAGGGGGCAGAGGTGGGCGGGGTGAACGGAACAGGAAGCAGGTTGGCTAGGTCAGGCCCCCAACCAATGCACTGGGGGGCAAAGTGGGTGAGAGAGGTGGGTGGAGCAGTGGAGGTTCATTCTCGTAAGGAGGCAGCAGCGGCTGCTCTTCGGAGAATGTCACGGGAGGCACTGAGGGTAGCGATGGGCTTATCCAAGGGGGATTCAGGCCAGGGACGGCGCAGGAGAGTAGGAAGGGAGAGGATTAGTGATGGGTTGGGTGGGGATCATGGGGGAGGGGGGAGGAGTCAAATGACCCAAGAGGGGAGAAATGAAACCTGGCATGACTGGGCGACAGGAAAGGGAAGAGACAGGAGAGAGGGGCCAAGAGATAAAAAGAATAGGGAGATAGAAGTAATGGACTCGGGTCCGGAACGGTGGCCAAACTGCGAACCCGAATGGACACAAGAGGGGAATTGAGATTACATAAACGTGGCAAAGATCAGGAGACGCATATCCTGGTCATAAACAGGTGACAGGGAGGAGATATGAGGGAGCCCACGGTCGTGAGGGGGGATGAAGTTTATTTGCAGACAGGGTGGAGTCAGCTTGGGAGCGTCCATGAACCAGTGTCACAGACAGTTGCAGAGAGGGAGTTGCTCATGGGACAAATCAGGAGTGGAACGGATGGCACAGGCCATCAATTGCCCTCAAGCAAGACTCCAGTGCAAGACAGCACTGGTCTAAACCTCGGACCCAAATTTATCCCCCTTTGCCCTCGGGCACAATTTGTATCATAACGGCTTTAATACGGGAGAAAACTCAATTAGCCTCGCAAATTGAGAGACAGCTGCTGCCTCTAGGCGGACAATTCTCCGCAATCAATGGCCATTAGGCAGATCAATTCATCTCAACAATATAGCCACGAAGCCACAGCAACTCAATTAAATTCGCATCAGGTCAATGCAATCGGAATCACTTATTACTGATGAAAAGTCATGTCGAAGCCTCGCTCTGGTAACTGGGAGCAGACGGCAGCGAGATGGAGTGAGCCTCACCTCCGGTGCCCGCCACCCGCAGGTCATTGCTGTTCCCCTCGTACGTAAAAAGCGCCCTGCAACAGAAGACGAGACCGTTAGGCTACCTCTGGGCGCTGTACAAAGTGCATTGCTCTCGACAGTCGAGAATACAATGGGGCTCCAAATGCAGCCACCGTTTGGAACGTGCAGTCAGAGTATGGTGGCAGCCCATTTTCTTGAAGCCAAGTTAGTTACAGGCAACGGGTAATGGAGGTCAAATAAAGCAACAACAGAAACCTCCCTTCCTGTCTTCACTGACTGGGAGATTTTCGGGACTCCCACACAATGCTAAACCAAACTTTTATACTGGTCCCAATTTCCGATAAGAGAAAGAACTTGCATTGATATGACATCGTTCACCACCTCAGGACGTCCCAAAACGCTTCACAGCCAATGAAATACTTTTGAAGTTCAGTCACTGTTGTGATGTAGGAAACGCGGCAGCCAATTTGCGCACAGCAAGATCCCACAAACAGCGGTGAGATAATGACCAGGTCATCTGCTTTTTGAGGTGTCGGCTGAGGGATAAATATTGGCCAGGATACCGGGGAAGACTCCCCTGTTCTTCTTCCAGTAGTGGCCGTGGGAATCTTTTACATCCACCCGAGAGGGCAGATGAGGCCTCGGTTTAAGGTCTCACCTGAAAGACGGCACCTCCGACAGCGCAGCGCTCTCTCAGTGCTGCACAAGGAGTGTCGGCCTGGATTATGTGCTCAAGTCTCTGGAGTGGGGCTCGAACCCACGACCTTCTGACTCGGAGGCGAGTGCGCTACCCGCCGGGCCACAGCTGACACCTCGTCAGCAGCTTGTGAAGAAGCCACTCCAGACCTGTGGCAGGGTTAGATTGAATCGGGTTAGAGGAGGTCATTTATGGATTGGTTAATCAGTCCCTCCGACTCTGTACTAACTGTGCCAGAGGCAGGTCAGAATCTACAATTGCATTGACGGGTGTTTGTCACAGTTCAAATGGAGACTGAATATGTCAAACATCTGTTATTACAACTGACTGAAGTCCCAGTGAGTGCTGCGTGTCAAACTGCTACCCGTCAATCAGCACGCAGGCCTACTGCTGCTCTGCCTTGAGAGCAGTATCAATATGCACCTACATCCAATCTGCAGTTACAGCACCAGATAAGGTCTTGGCTTCCTCAAACACCAGACAGCTATGCCTTATCGGGCTTTGTTCAGCTGGTTTCCTGTACCTATGCTTTGAGTTTCTGGCACGTAGCGAAATCAGCTGCATCCGACTTCAAACCTCTCCAAAACCGTACTGTTGTGTATCAGCAATCCTGCTCTCATGGAACAAGTGAGCTGCGCTGCTCAGGAAACGCAGTGCTAATATGTCTCTCTTTATTGTGTGTGCGTGCGAGTCTGAGCGTGCCCGTGTGCCTCTGCATGTCTGCGTCCATGCGTAACAATCCTGTCAACGTCTTCCACTATAAATACCAACGTCCCCATTTATAATGGAAACTGCCCGTGTAAACTCATGGCGCTGTAATTATACTCTTCTGCCAGGGAAGGCGCTAAAAATGTACCTAAAAATATGGACAGAATGGCCTGACTCCGTGTGTGCACCCCCACAAGGGATCGCCTCGTACTCCAAGAACAAAATTGTACTTAAACCAACACCTCTAATGCAGCAATTGCTCCGAAAGCCACAGGGACCTGTAACCAGCCTTAAATCTATCCCTACAGCCGAAATTATTCTCTGCACAAACAACTGTGACTGTCGACAGGATGCACATCAGCATCGCCCTCCCCTGCGACCTCTACCATCAAGAAGCATAAAAACTGCAACGTCATGGCAACGCCATCGCCATGTCACACCCCATCCTGACTTGGGGCATACATCGTCGCTGGGTCAATATCCTGGAATTCCCCACCCAACACCGCTGTGGCAGCAGCATCAGCACAAGTCCTGGCACAGGCCCGATGGGCCGAATGGCCTCCCTCGGTGCCATATTATTCTATCAATAGGATCAAGGAGAAGAATCACCACCACCTTCTCAGGGCAACTCGAGATGGGCAATAAATGCAGCCTGGCCTATATATCGCCCACATCCCAAGAAAAAAATAAATATATATATAATTACACTGCAGTTTAAGTAATCCCGAAACAAATATTTCACACAGTGCAGCGTCTGCCTCTGGCACGTCTCAAACCAAAGGCTGCTCCTCACCCAGCCCGAAGGAAGCCCAATAATGCTGATGCCTCCAACGCCTTCTGATCCCCCGATCTGCCCACCTCCCTATCCCCACGCTGGCCAGTAATGCTGACCACAGGCTCCCGTCTCAGGGCTGCATTACTGTTGCTGGAGTTGGTCGGGACAGACAGTTCGCAACCAGGCTGTGAGGTGAATGTGCCTCACCGTGGTGTGGAGAGACAGTCCAGGCGAAGGGGCCCCGTGTAAAAACCTGGGCTGAGAGAAAGGTCGGGAAAGTTCAACAATTGTAACAGAGGGAAGATGTCGATCTCATTTATTTAGAGGTACGTCCCGGATATTAGTAGCATACAGCACAGAAGGAGACCATTCGGCCCATTGTGCCTGTGCTGGCTCTTTGAAAGAGCTATCCACTCCCACCCTCCCTGCTCTTTCCCCATAGCCCTGCAAATTCCTCCTTTTCAAGTATTTATCCAGTTCCCTTTTCAAAGTTACTATTGAATCTACTTCCACCGCCCTTTCAGGCAGCGCATTCCAGATCATAACTCACTGCGTAAAAAAAGTTCTCATCTCCCCTCTGCTTCTTCCGCAAATTATCTTAAATCTGTGTCCTCTGGTGACTGACCCTCCAGCCAGTGGAAACAGTTCCTCCCTATCTACTCCATCAAAACCCCTCATAATTTTGAACACCTCTATTAAATCTTAATTGAAATGAATTCATATTAAGCCAGGAAGTTGAGGGGATCAAGTTCAGCCATTTTATATCAGTCCGTAAGATGGATTTGGGGAGCCAATGTCCGTTAAATGCAGTATCCAGAGATCGGCCACAGACTTGTACACCTAGTCATCCCTTCCATCTCTCTCTCTCTCCCTCCCTCCCCACCACTGGTCTAAGGAACATGGATCCAACACTATGGCCACTGGCAGCCAGCCTTGAATTAGCACAATAAAGGCCTTCCAAATTAGTCAAGGATAACTTCAAAATGGATACTGTGGGAGGAGACTTTTCACTCAAAAGAGTAAGAAACGTTTGGAATGATCTGCCAAGCAGGACAATAGATCGGGACAGAGTCAAAAGCAGCTGCATGCTACAAGTTAAGGTTCGAGGGGAAGGGAGGGGGATGAGCTTTATCATAGAATCTTATAACAAAGGCGGCCATTCGGCCCATCGCACCCGTGCCAGCTCGCAAAGAGCTCTCCCTTTCGTCTAGTTCTCCTGCCCCTGTCTCTGAAAGAGCTCTCCCATTTGTCCCATTCTCCTGCCCTTTGTCCCATTCAGCCCATTGCACCTGTGCCAGCTCTGTGAAAGAGCTCTTCCCTTAGTCCCACTCCCCTACCCTCTTTTCCATTTTTCTTTTGACTATTTCTCCACTTCCCTTTTAAAAGCTATCACGGATTTGACCTCCCCTACTGTTTCAGTTCGGGCATCCCATGCCTTAACAACCCTCTGTGCAAAAATAATTTCTACTTGTCCTTAAATTTTTTGTTCCTGTAAACAACGCCACCTCCTCAACATACTTAATCATCCCCGAGCCTATTCACGCTGTTTGCTTCAGCTGGCATCCTTGGCAATGTATTGCATGATTCTATTACCCTCTGAGCAAAAGTTCCACGAGAGAGAGAGTGAGAGAAAGAAAATCAGAAAGGGAGAGTCAAACGGAGAGAGAGAGAGAGATAGATAGATAGATAATCTGTTTTAGGTGTTGGTTGAGGGATTAAATATTGGTCAGGACACCAGGGAGAACTCCCCTGCTCTTGTTCAAACAGTGCTGTGGGATCCTTTTTAATTCACCTGAGGGGGCAGACGGGGCCTCGCTTAAACGTCTAATGTGAAACACGTCACCTCCGATAGTGCAGCGCTCCCTCAGTACTGCAATAGGGGTGTCAGCCTGGATTATGTGCTCAAGTCCCTGGAGTGGGCAACCTTCTGACTTTTTTTTATTATTCGTTCATGGGATGTGGGCGTCGCTGGCAAGGCCAGCATTTATTGCCCATCCCGAATCGCCCTTGAGAAGGTGGTGGCGAGCCGCCTTCTTGAACCGCTGCAGTCCGTGTGGTGAAGGTTCTCCCACAGAGGCGAAGGTGCTACCCACTGAGCCATGGTTGACACACACTCCTGCTGAGAGGGTGGCCAGCCGATGTATCACTCGTGTGGAATCCTTGTGTTTATTTTTGAAAAGGAAGAGAAATGCTGACACATCAAAAAGCATTGGTGAAAATCAGAGCTGGAGCTGTGTGCAGAGCCAGTCAGGAATAACAGCCCTTCTCTCTGCACCCCTCTCAGAGTCAAATGCATGGCCTGGTGTGGGACTGAGCCCTATGCCATCTCCTGCAGCATGCTGGGTGAAATTCAAGCCGGGCACGCAGGAGGGTTTAACTAAGGGTTTACGCCACTCAGACTGGGCCAGCGAGTAACCCGTTAAGTCCAAACTCTCTTCACCTGTCAGAAGGCGGCTCACCACCACCTTCTCAAGGGCAATTAGGGATGGGCAATAAATGCTGGCCTCGCCAGCGACGCCCACATCCCATGAACGAATAAAAAAAAAAGAAAGCCAGTGCTGAATAGCAGTCTGAATTTATTATCAGAGAAATGCAAAATATAGAAAGTATAAAGAAGTGATAAAGGAAATAAGAGGGGCAAAGAGAGAGTATGAGAATAGACTGGTGACTAACATAAAAGGGAATCCAAAAGTCTTCTACAGGCATGTAAACAGTAAACGGGTAGTAAGAGGAGGGGTGGGGCCGATTAGGGACCAAAAAGGAGATCTATTCATGGAGGCAGAGGGCATGGCTGAGGTACTAAATGAGTACTTTCCATCTGTTTTTACCAAGGAAGAAGATGCTGCCAAAGTCACAGTTAAAGAGGAGGTAGTTGAGATACTGGATGGGCTAAAAATTGATAGAGGAGGTACTGGAAACACTGGCTGTACTTAAAGTAGATAAGTCACCCGGTCCGGATGAGATGCATCCTAGGTTGCTGAGGGAAGTAAGGGTGGAAATTGAGGAGATACTGGCCATAATCTTCCAAACATCCTTAGATAGGGGGTGGTGCCAGAGGACTGGAGAATTGCAAATGTTACACCCTTGTTCAAAAAAGGGTGTAAGGATAAACCCAGCAACTACAGGCCAGTCAGTTTAACCTCGGTGGTGGGGAAGTTTTTAGAAACCATAATCCAGGACAAAATTAATAGTCACTTGGACAAGTGTGGATTAATAAAAGGAAAGCCAGCACGGATTTGTTAAAGGCAAATCGTGTATAACTAACTTGATTGAGTTTTTTGATGAGTGCAATGCGGTTGATGTTGTGTATATGGACTTTCAAAAGGAGTTTGATAAAGTGCCACATAATAGGCTTGTCATCAAAATTGAAGCCCATGGAATAAAAGGGGCAGTGGCAGCATGGATACGAAATTGGCTAAATGACAGGAAACAGAGAGTAGTGGTGAACAGCTGTTTTTCGGACTGGAGGGAGGCATACAGTGGTGTTCCCCAGAGGTCGGTACTAGGACTGCTGCTTTTTTTGATATATATTAATAACTTGGGTGTACAGGGCACAATTTCAAAATTTGCAGATGACACTAAACTTGGAAGTGTAGTGAACAGTGAGGAGGATAGTGATAGACTTCAAGAGGATATAGGCAGGCTGGTGGAATGGGCGGACACATGGCAGATGAAACTTAACGCAGAGAAGTGCAAAGTGATACATTTTGGTCGGAAGAATGAGGAGAGGCAATATAAACTAAATGGTACAATTCTAGAGGGGGTGCAGGAACAGAGAGACCTGGGGATACATGTGCACAAATCTTTGAAGATGGCAGGACAGGTTGAGAAAGCAGTTAAAAAAGCATACGGGATCCTGGGCTTTATAAATAGAGGCATAGAGTACAAAAGCACAGAAGTTATGTTGAACCTTTATAAAACACTGGTTCGGCCACAACTGGAGTATTGTGTCCAATTCTGGGCACTACGTTTTGGGAAGGATGTGAAGGCCTTAGAGAGGGTGCAGAAAAGATTTACTAGAATGGTTCCAGGGTTTAGGGGCTTCAGATACGTGGATAGACTGGAGAAGCTGGGGTTGTTCTCCTTAGAGCAGAGAAGGTTAAGAGGAGATTTGATAGAAGTGTTCAAAATCATGAAGGGTTTAGATAAAGTAAATAAAGAGAAACTGTTCCCATTGGCGGAAGGGTCGAGAACCAGAGGACACAGATTTAAGGTGATTGGCAAAAGAACTAAAGGTGACATGAGGAAAAACTTTTTTTATGCAACCAGTTGTTATGATCTGGAATGCGCTGCCTGAAAGGGTGGTAGAGGCAGATTCAATCGTGGCTTTCAAAAGAAATTGGATAAATACTTGAAGGGAATAAATTTGCAGGGCGACGGGGAAAGAGCGGGGGAATGGGACTAACTGGATTGCTCTCAAAGAGCTAGCTTAGGTTTGATGGGCCGAATGCCCTCCTCCTGTAGCCATTCTATGATTCTACAAAGATACATAACTCGGGTAAGAGTTGGACCGCAGGGTATGAATCTGTGGCTGCAAGCTACTCATCCAGCTGTCCTGCAAAGCAACAGGAACATTCGATTGCTTTCAATCAATTTGGAAAGCCTCAAAATATATGGCCGTTGAACAGCTGAATGACAATGTCTGTAACTGGCTGATCTCCACATTGCTCATGGAAAACAGCATTTTCCCGTGACTGCCATAAATGCCAAATTCCACAGTATGCCATGTGAATATAGTACTGCTCTTCACATACTGGTCAGTGAGGGCAAGCTCCAGCTCGACCTACTTATCAGCACAGTGGGCACTGGTTTACCACTAAAAATCGGTCAGCATTTACTCTGAATGACAGAATTATCACTCTCAACTTCCATTTCTTTTGGTCAATGAACAGGCTCAGTCCTATAGCCTACAAGAGTTATGCTCAGTACTTGACACTGGTGGCTGTAGCATTTAAGGATGTTCACTGCAGTGATGCTCCGGCCCATGGCAAATTATCGAGTGAGTAACTGAGCTAGACCCTTTCGGGATCTCCACTCGTGATCGAATGTGTTATAAATGCGTTATCAGAATCTCCATTAGTGATCCACTGTGTACTAAATGCACTACCCAGATCTCCATTAGTGATCCACTCTATACTAAATGAACTACCTGGATCTCCATGAGTGATCCACTGTGTACTAAATGCACTACCCAGATCTCCATTAGTGATCCACTCTATACTAAATGAACTACCTGGATCTCCATGAGTGATCCACTGTGTACTAAATGCACTACCCAGATCTCCATTAGTGATCCACTGTGTACTAAATGCACTACCCAGATCTCCATTAGTGATCCACTGTGTACTAAATGCACTACCCAGATCTCCATTAGTGATCCACTGTGTACTAAATGCACTACCCAGATCTCCATTAGTGATCCACTGTGTACTAAATGCACTACCCAGATCTCCATTAGTGATCCACTGTGTACTAAATGCACTACCTGGGTCTCCATTAGCAATCTATTGTGTTCTAAATGCGCTATCAGGATCTCCATTAGTGATCCACTATGTACTAAATGCGCTACCTGGATCTCTAGTGATCTGCTGTATACTAAATACTCTAGGGATCTCCTCTAGTGATCTGCTTTGTATTAAATGATCTATGGGGATCTGCAGTAAGCTGCTGTGCACTAAATGCTGTATAGGGGCCTCGCGATCTGCAGCACACTAAATGCTGTAATGGGATCTCCAGTGATCTGCTGGGTACTAAATGCTCTATTAGGATCTTGTGATTTGCTGTGCACTAAATGCTCTCTAGAGATCTTCTCTAGTGATCTGCTGTGTAATAAATGCTGTATGGGAATCTGTAGTGATCTGCTGTGTACTAAATGCTCTATGGTGATCTCCTCTAGTGGTCTGCTATGTACTAAATGTTCTGCAGGGATCTCCTCTAGTGATCGGCTCCTCTATCGGAATCTGAAGGATCCCCTTGCCTCAGCTGACGAATTGGAGGGGCAGCGAGTCAAACCTGCTCCGAGCACCTCCTTGTGGTCACTTAGTGAATAGCAGTGGGAATCCTTGGAGGAGGTTGCCTGCCTGCCTGCCCGCCCATCCTGGGGGAGGGTGGAGGTGGGAGGAGTAACGTGAACCACCACAATTTGTGAAAGACAACACTAGGAATTAGAAAAGATACTGGAGTCGATCCGCAGTCCATTCGACATAAAGCCAGTCCCCTCGACAGGAAGTTGACCTGCATTCCTTATATGGACGTTCCAGCCTCTGCATTCCCCACGAATCTGCCGATTGCTTCACCGCTGCTCAGAGATTCGACTGTTTCCACACTCACTGCCCGAGGTGATAACACCGCCCAGCTTCACAGCAAGTCACGATCGAAGAGATGGCTTCAGCACACGTCCCCTGTCTAGGGGAGGGGGCAAAGCAAACCACACACTTGGTCATTTTCCCACTCCGGGCTTGCTGCAAAGAGCAACAAGGAGGATTGGAGTGCAAAGGGAATAAGCCACAAGCAAAGTTTACAGAAACATGAGCCCCTTAGTCTAGGGAGGAGGTTAAGGAGGAGTCCATGTTGTCATTTCAAGCTAAGTCAGGCCAGTAATGTAAATGAAGGTCAAAAATGACCAGCTTTCCTTTCTACTTGGTCTCCCTTAACATTGCTCACATTTACATGGAATTTACAGCACAGAAACAGGCCATTCGGCCCAACTGGTCTATGCCGGTGTTTATGCTCTACTCGAGTCTCCTCCCACCTTACTTCATCTCACCCTATCACCATATTCTTCTATTCCTTTCTCCCTCATGTGTTTATCTGACTTCCCTTTAAATGCTTCTCTGCTATTCACCTCAACTACTCCTTGTGGTAGCGAGTTCCACATTCTAACCACTCTCTGGGTAAAGAAGTTTCTCCTGAATTCCTGACTGAATTTACGAGTGACCATCTTGTATTTGTGGCCCCTAATTTTGGACTCCCCCCACAAGTGGAAACATTTTCTCTACGTCCACCCTATCAAACCCTTTCACAATTTTAAAGCCCTCTGTTAGGTCACCCCTCAGTCTTCTCTTTTCTAGAGAAAAGAGTCGGAGGTTTCATTATTTTGCAAGGACAAGAGGTTTATACCATGTATTGCTCGTAACAGACTCGCTGATCTCCCATGGTGTGATTCACAGGAAGTTTGCGGTCTGGAATACGGCTCTGATGCTTTGCTGTTAATGTGGCCTGTCCCTTTAAGGCCACTGCTCAGGCACTTGAGATAAGTGATCTAAATAGGTGCTGAGGTGAATTCGGGAAGTTTACAGATTGCCAGATGCTTGTACGTTTCTAACTTCAGTTCAGACTGCAAACTTCCCTCACTGAGGTGGGTCAAAGACACAAGAGGCATTCACAATGCAGTTGGAGGCCAGGCTGGGCGATTTAGAATACTTGGGGGCAAGCTTACTTGGGGTGAATCACTCTCGTTCTTGATGTTGTACCAAGCCCAACAAAATGGGGGCCTCGGTGATGGCACTACCTCCGTTGTGACCCTGCAAAGCTGGCGGTGTGATCAAACTCAACAAGGAAAAGAGATGGAGGCCCAGGGGCTCCATGTGGCAGTGCCATGACCCTGGCCCAGAAAATAGCTTCAAACACACTGATAAACCAGTGCAGCGTTTGAAGTGGCACAACACCTCACCCCAGTGGCTCAGTGAGTACCCCAGTCACGCAGAAAGGCAGGTTCTATCCCTAAGCTGACCCAAACGAGTTGACCTCAGAACCACCGAATTGGGCCAGGGCGCCTGCTCGTGAACTCTAGAAGTTCTTGTGTGTGGACACTAGGTGAGAACAGCTCGCCCTGGCTACTTACAGAGGGAAGTCAGCAAGTCCCTGCGTACCCTCTCAGCTGGAGAATGGTACATGGTGCCAAGTGAGGGGGGGAAGAGAGAACTTAACTGAGGGGTAATTTAAATCATCAAAAAAAACTTTTAATGGCTATCCATTTTCCACCAACAGTAGAATCATAGCAAGGTTACAGCCATTCGGCCCATCGAGTCCGCGCCGGCTCTATGCAAGAGCAATCCAGCTATTGCCACTCCCCTGCCCTATCCCCGTAGCCCTCTAGATTTTTTCCTTTCAAGTACTTATCCAGTTCCCTTTTGAAGGCCATGATTGAATCTGCCTCCACCACCCCCTCGGGCAGTGCATTCCAGATCACAACCACTCTGTGTAAAAAAGTTTTTCCTCATCTCACCTTTGGTTCTTTTGCCAATCACCTTAAATCTATGTCCTCAGGTTCTTGACCCTTCCGCCAATGGGAACAGTTTCTCTCTATCTATTTTGCCAAGACCTGTCTTGATTTTGAATTCCTCTATCAAATCTCCTCTCAACCTTCTCTCTTCCAAGGAGAACAACCCCAGCTTCTCCAGTCTATCCACATAATTAAAGTTGCTCATCCCTGGAATCAATCTAGTAAATCTCTTCTGCAGCCTTCCTAAGGCCTTCACATCCTTCCTAAAGTGCGGTGCCCAGAACTGGACACTATACTCCAGTTGTGGCCGAAGCAGTGTTTTATAAAGGTTCATCATGACTTCCTTGCTTTTGTACGCTATGGTTACCACATAAACCAATGACTGCATCAGTGACTCAAGGACGAACCACTCTACCTAGCATTCAAGCTCATTTCCACTGGAACAGGAAGCTAAGTGGAGATGTAATAGAGATTTTTAAAATCATGTAAGATTTTGATAGGGTGAATGGGGAAAGATTATGTCCTCTGCTTTCTGAGTCAGTGACAAGGGGGCCATCAACTTAAAATCTTCACTAAGTGCAAGGAGAGGAGTTGGAAGAAATGTCTTTACTCAAGAGAGTTGTTGGAGCATGGAGCATGGGCAGAGACCATTGTATCTTTTCAGGGAAAATTGGATGAAACATTTGAAGCAGAGAAAGATACAGGATTACAGGAAGACAGTGAGGCAGAGGGATTCATTTTGGATTGATCCAGGGCTCTGAGGAGAGAGCTGGGCAGTGAGATTAGTTTTGGATTGATACAGGGCTATGGGGAGAGAATGGAGCAGTGGGATTAGTTTGGGATTGATACAGGGCTATGGGGAGAGAATGGAGCAGTGGGATTAGTTCGGGATTGATACAGGGCCATGAGGAGAGAGCGGGGCAGTGAGATTAGTTTTGAATTGATACAGGGCTATGGGGAGAGAGTGGGGCAGCGAGATTAGTTTTGGATTGATACAGGGCTATGGGGAGAGAGTGGGGCAGTGAGATTAGTTTTGGATTGATACAGGGCTATGGGGAGAGAGTGGGGCAGTGAGATTAGTTTTGGATTGATACAGGGCTATGGGGAGAGAGTGGGGCAGCGAGATTAGTTTTGGATTGATACAGGGCTATGGGGAGAGAGTGGGGCAGTGGGATTAGTTTTGGATTGATACAGGGCTATGGGGAGAGAGCGGGGCAGCGAGATTAGTTTTGGATTGATACAGGGCTATGGGGAGAGAGCGGGGCAGTGGGATTAGTTAGGGATTGATATAAGGCTCCACCCACATCCCCCATCCCCCTCCCAACCCCACTGCCTTCTGTGTCCGCCCCTGGAAAAAACTCTCCCCCAAGTTACTTACAACAGCACTTCCAAATTCCGAACCATCTAGCCTGTGGCCCTCCATTCACCACAACATTTCTGCAGTTACCGATCTGCTCAATCACACCCTCACCTCCATCTTTGATGCCCTTATCCCCATTAAAACCATTACTCTCTCCCACCCTGGTCGTTCTCACTGGTACGGCCCTCATCTCCGCTCCCTAAAATCCAAAGGACGCAGACTTGAACTTTTATGGAGGACAACTGGTTTAGCCATTCATCCAGATCTGGCTGGACCACATAAAGCATCTTCAGGTCCTGCGGCCTTCTGCCAAAACTGCTCACTATTCCAGGATCATCCTAGAATGCAAAGGCATCATCCGAAAACACATCAGATTCCACATGTACACTGACGACACCCAGCTCCACCTCACCAGCACCTCTCTCGACTCCTCCACTGTCTCTCATTTGTCACATTGCTTGTCCAACATCGAGTACTGGAAGAGCAAAAATTTCCTCCAACTAAATATTGGGAAGACCGAAACCATTGTCTTTGGTCCAGGCTGCAAACTCCATTCCCCAGCCACCGACTCCATCCCTCTCCCCGGCCACTCTCTGAGGTTGAACCAGGCCGTTCGCAACCTTGGTGCCCTATTTGACCCTGAGATGAGCTTCTGACCACATATCCTCTCCATCACCAAGACCGCTTACTCCCATCTCCGTAACATGGCCCGTCCCTGCTCCTGCCTCAGCTCATCTGCTGCTGAAACCCTCATCCATGGCCTTTGTTACCTCTAGACTGGACTATTCCAATGCTCTCCTCTCCGGCCTCCCATCTTCCACCCTCCATAAACTTGAGCACATCCAAAACTCTGCTGCCTGTATCCTAACTCGCACCAAGTCCCGTTCTCCCATCACCCCCTGTGCTCGCTGACCGACACTGGCTCCCGGTCCGGGAACGCCTCGATTTTAAAATTCTCATCCTTGTGTTCAAATCTCTCCATGGCCTCGCTCCTCCCTATCTCTGTAACATCCTCCAGCCCCACAACCCTCCGAGGTCTCTGCGCTCCTCCAATTCTTGCCTCTTGCACAGCCCCAATTTTAATCGCTCCACCATTGGCGGCCGAGCCTTCAGCGGCCTAGGCCCTAAACTCCAGAATTTCCTCCCTAAACCTCTCTCTCCTCCTCGAAGACTCATTAAAACCTACCTCTTTGACCAAGCTTTTGGTCATCTGTCCTACTATCCCCTAATGTAGCTCGGTGTCAAATTTTGTTTGCTAACGCTCCTGTGAAGCACCTTGGGACGTTTTACATTAAAGGTGCTATATAAATGCAAGTTGTTGCTGTTGAGAGAGCGGGGCAGTGGGATTAGTTCGGGATTGATACAGGGCTATGGAGAGAGAGCGGGGCAGTGGGATTAGTTTTACAATGCTCCACAGAAAAGCCAGCACAGTCACTACAGGCCCAGCAGCCTCTCTTTACTCTGTAAACCTCAACCTTGGCTAGGCGGTCGCACTCTTGCCTCTGAGTCAGAAGGTCCAGGACCCACTCCAGAGACTTGAGCACATAATCTAGGCTGACAGTTCAGTGCCAGTACTGAGAGAGTGCTGCACTGTCAGAGGTGCCGTCTTTCGGATGAGGCGTTAAACCAAGGCCCCATCTGCCCTCTCAGGTGGATGTAAAGGATCCCATGGCACTGTTGGAAGAAGAGCAGGGGAGTTCACCTCAGTGTCCTGGCCAATAATTAGCTCTCAGCCAACACCTAAAACTGATGATCTGGTTCTTTATCTCATTGCTATTTGTGGGACCTTGCTGTGCGCAAACTGTCTGCCACATTTCTTACATTACAACAGTGACTACACTTCAAAAGTACTTCTGTAAAGCACTTTGGGATGTCCTGAGGTTGTGAAAGGCGCTAGATAAATGCAAGTTCTTTCTTTAAGCTTCAAATCTTTGAAGTGACCAGCAGCACAAAACTGCCTTTGGTTCGCCAATCAGCAAACTAATTAGACTCTATACACTGAGGAATTGCCGTTTAATTACAGTATCAAGTGGGAGCTGGTTCAGGAGTCCATCGGGCAAACGCAGTGTTTAATTAGAAGGTGAGCACGAGTCTACTTGACCGTCTCTGTGGATTGCACTGAGCAACCACCAGACCAATGCAAGTGAAAACTGGCCTGTGGTCACACAGGCTATGTGTGCAGTATCACAAGCAAGCACAATGGGACACTCTGCAGCTGCTAGAACTGAGCCATCTGGCTGATTTCAACAGGCTGAAGGAGGATGGCACGTATAAACAGGAGGAGGCCACTCAGCCCCTCGAGCCTGTTACATGGGAACAAGAATAGGCCATTCAGCCCCTTGAGCCTGTTCCGCCATTCAATTAGATCATTGCTGATCTGTACAACCAACTCCATTTACCCGCCTTTGCTCCAGATCCCTTGATATCCTGACCTAACAAAAATGTATCGCTCTCAGTCTTGAAATTTTCTACTGACCTGAAGCCTTTTGGGGGAAGAGTTCCAGATTTCCCCTTCCCTTTGTGTGAAGAAGTGATTCCTGATTTCACTCCCGAACAGCCTGGCTCTAATTTTAAGGTTATGCCCCCTTGTTCTGAATTCCCCCCCACTGGAGGAAATAGTTTCTCTGTATCTACCTTATCATATCCGGTTATTTAAACACATCAATTCGATGAAAATCACTAAAAAAAAAATGAACGATCTGGTCATTATCACACTGCTGTTTGTGGGATCTTGCTGTGCGTAAATTGGCCGCGTTTCCTACATTACAACAGTGATCACACTTCAAAAGTACTTCATTGGCTGTAAAGCGCTTTGGGATGTCCTGAGGTCGTGAAAAGCGCTAGACAAATGCAAGTTCTTTCTTTAAGCTTCAAATCTTTGTCGTGAGCAGCCGCACAAAACTGCCTTTATTTCACCAATCAGCAAACTAATTAGACTCAATACACTGAGGAACTGCCGTTTAATTACAGTATCAAGTGGGAGCTGGTTCAGGAGTCCATCGGGCAAATGCAGTGTTTAATTAAAAGGTGAGCACGAGTCTACTTGACCGCCTCCGTGCATTGCACTGAGCAACCACCAGACCAATGCAAGTGAAAACTGGCCTGTGGTCACACAGGCTATGTGTGCAGTATCACAAGCAAGCACAATGCGACACTCTGCAACTGCTAGAGCCGAGCTATCTGGCTGATTTCGACAGACTTATGGAGGATGGCACGTATAAACAGGAGGAGGCCACTCAGCCCCTCGAGCCTGTTACACAGGAAGGGGAGGAAGCCATTCAGCCTGTTGCATGGGAACAAAAGTAGGCCATTCAGGCCCTCGAGCCTGTTACACAGCAACAGGAGGCGGCCATTCAGCCCCTTGACCATGTGACATAGGAACAGGAGAAAGCCATTCAGCCTCTCGAGTCCACTCCGCCATTCAATTGGATCACTGCTCATCTGTACCTCAACTCCATTTACCCGCCTTTGCTCCAGATCCCTTGATATCCTTACCTAACAAAAATCTATCGTTCTCAGTCTTGAAATTTTCTATTGACCTGAAGCCTTTTGGGGGAGAGAGTTCCAGATTTCCACTCCCCTTTGTGTGAAGAAGTGCTTCCTGACATCACCCCTGAACGGCCGAGCTCTAATTTTAAGGTTATGCCCCCTTGTTCTGAATTCCCCCACTGGAGGAAATAGTTTCTCTGTATCTATCTTATCATATCCGTTAATCATTTAAACACATCAATTAGATCAAAATCACTAAAAAAAAACCTGATAATTTGGTCAGCATATTACTGTTTGTGGGACCTTGCTCTGCGTAAATTGGCTGCCCCATTTCCGACATTACAACAGCAACCACACTTCGAAAGTACTTCATTGGCTGTAAAGTACTTTTAAGACGTCCTGAGGTTGTGAAAGGTGTGATATAAATGCAAGTCTTTTTTTTCTTTCTTTCACCCTTCAAAACTGAAGGTAATACAAGCCGGCTTTATGCAACCTGGCCTCATAATTTAACCCTTTAAGCCCCGGTATCATCCTGGTGAATCTGGCCTGCACCTCCTCCGCGGTCAATATACCCTTCCTGAGGTGCAGTGCCCAGAGTTGACCCGACAGCCCAAGCAACTGGCTGAGCGCATGTGGCAGTCAGCGTGGAGGCTGTATCAATGAACGCTCAAAGTTACTTCAAAGTAGGAACCGGGACAAATGCAGGTAAATATTGAAAGCCTCCACACCGCAGAATTAAACATAGGATCGTACACATCCAATAAATAAAGCGCTACATGATGGGTGGGGGTTGCGGGGAAGACAGGGTTACAAACCACAGGAGACAAGCCTCTGCTGATCACTTGAAGCCTGAGGTGGCATTGCCTCATAGCACAATGGACTGAAGAGCTGCTCTGTGGAACAGACAGAACCAGTCGTTCCACTTTTTTTTTTGGCCGCGGGAATGTCAAGCAAAGGGCAATAAGCAACAGGCTCCCATGTGATTTGACGAGAGAGAGAAACAATTACGGGTGTGAGGAGGGATGATATGTTGGAAGGATCATCAAATGAGGCCATTTGGGTTGAGCTAAAGAACAAAAAAGGGGCAGTCACACTGCTGGGAGTGGACGATAAACCCCCAAACACTCAAGAGGGAGATAGAAGAGCAAACATGGAGGCAAATTTCTAAGAAGTGCAAAAACAATAGGGCCGTAATAGTAGGGGATTTCAACTACCCAATTATTAACTGGGATACAATCAGTGCAAAAGGTATAGAGGGCGCAGAATTCTTAAACTGCATTCAGGAGAACTTTTTTAGCCAGTACGTAGCAAACCCAACAAGAGGGGGGGCAGTTCTGGATTTAGTTTTAGGGAATGAAGCTGAGCAGGTGGAAGGAGTATCAGTGGGAGAGTATTTAGCTGGAAGGGATCATAATTCAGTTAGATTTAGTATAGTTATGGAAAAGGACAAAGATAGAACAGGAGTAAAAGTTCTCAATTGGGGAAAGGCCAACTTTACTAGCAAAAGTAAACTGGAAACAGCTACTTGAAGGTAAATCAGTGTCAGAGCAGTGGGAGACATTCAAGGGGTTCAGAGTAAACATGTTCCCACGAAGAAAAAGGGTGGGACTGCCAAATCTAGAGCTCCATGGATGACAAGGAGCTTACAGGGTAAGATAAGGCAAAAAAGGGAAGCTTATGTCAGACACCAAGAGCTCAATACTGCAGAAAGCCGAGAGGAGTATAGAAAGTACAGGGGTGAAATTAAAATTAGGAAAGCAAAGAGAGGGCAGGAAAAAATACTGGCAAGTAAAATCAAGGAAAACCCCAAATTTTTTTATAAATACATAAAGAGCAGGAGGATAACTAAGGAAAGAGTAGGGCCTATTAGAGACCAAAAAGGTAACCTGTGTGTGGAGGGGGAAGATGTGGGTCTGGTTCTTAATGAGTACTTTGCGTCTGTCTTCACAAAAGAGGAGGACAATGCAGAGATTGTAGTTAGGGAGGAGGAGTGTGAAATATTGGATGTGATAAACATAGAGAGAGAGGAAGTATTAGGGGGATTGGCAACTTTGAAAGTAGATAAATCGCCAGGCCTGGATGAAACGTATCCCAGGCTGTTAAAAGAAGCAAGGGAGGAAATAGCAGAGGCTCTGACCATCATTTTCCAATCCTCCCTGGTGGTGCCAGAGGATTGGAGGACTGCTAATGTTGTACCGTTGTTTAAAAAGGGAGAAAGAGATAGACCGAGTAATTATAGGCCAGTCTGTCTAACCTTGGTGGTGGGCAAATTATTGGAATCGATTCTGAGGGACAGCATAAATCATCATTTAGAAAGGCACGGGTTAATCAAGGACAGCCAGCATGGATTTGTTAAGGGAAGGTCGTGTCTGACTAACTTGATTGAATTTTTTGAGCAGTAACAAGGAGGGTCGATGAGGGCAACGCATTTGATGTAGTGTAAATGGATTTCAGCAAGGCTTTTGACAAGGTCCCACATGGCAGACTGGTCAAAAAAGTAAAAGCCCAGGGGATTCAGGGGAGAGTGGCTAGTTGGATCCAAAATTGGCTCAGTGGCAGGAAGCAAAGGATAATGGTTGATGGGTGTTTTTGCGACTGGAAGGCTGTTTCCAGTGGAGTCCCTTGCTTTTTGTGGTATATATTAATGATTTGGACTTGAATGTTGGGGGCTTGATCAAGAAGCTGCAGATGATACAAAAATTGGCCGTGTGGTTAATAGTGAGGAGGAAAGCTGTAGACTGCAGGGAGATACCAATGGACTGGTCAGGTGGGCAGAAAAGTGGCAAATAGAATTCAATCCAGAGAAGTGTGATGTAATGCATTTGTGGAGTGCAAACAAGGAAAGGGAGTACACGATAAATGGGTGGATACTGAGAGGTGTAGAGGAACAGAGGGACCTTGGAGTGCATGTCCACAGATCCCTGAAGGTAGATAAGGTGGTTGAAAGGGCATACGGGATACTTTCCTTTATTAGCCGAGGCACAGAATATAAGAACAGGGAGGTTATGCTAGAACTGTATAAAACACTGGTTAGGCCACAGCTTGAGTACTGCGCACAGTTCTGGTCACCACATCACAGGAAAGATGTGATTGCACTAGAGAGGGTGCAGAGGAGATTTACAAGGATGTTGCCAGGGCTGAAGAATTTTAGCTATGAGAAAAGATTGGATAGGCTGGGGTTGTTTTCCTCAGAACAAAGGAGGCTGAGGGGAGATTTAATTGAGGTGTATAAAATTATGAGGGGCCTAGATAGAGTGGATAGGGAGGACCTATTTCCCTTGATGTGGAGATGCCGGTGATGGACTGGGGTTGACAATTGTAAACAATTTTACAACACCAAGTTATAGTCCAGCAATTTTATTTTAAATTCACAAGCTTTCGGAGATTTTCTCCTTCCTCAGGCAAATGTTTCAAGATCTCCTTGAAGCGTAGGCTTCAAGGAGATCTTGAAACATTTGCCTGAGGAAGGAGAAAATCTCCGAAAGCTTGTGAATTTAAAATAAAATTGCTGGACTATAACTTGGTGTTGTAAAATTGTTTACTATTTCCCTTAGCAGAGGGGGTCAGTGACCAGGGGATGTAGATTTAAAGTGATTGGTTGAAAGATTAGAGGGGAGCTGAGGAAGAATTTTTTCACCCAGAGGGTGGTGGGAGTTTGGAACTCACTGCCTGAAAGGGCGGGAGAGGCAGAAACCCTCAACTCATTTAAAAAGTACTTGGATGAGCAATTGGAGTGCCGTAACCTACAGGGCTACGGACCAAGTGCTGGAAAGTGGGATTAAGCTGGATAGCTCTTTTTCGACCGGCACAGAGAGGATGGGCCGACTGGCTTCCTTCTGTGCCGTAACTGTCTATGATTTTATAAGAGGGAGAGAGAGACAGACAAAGCAAAAGGAAGCAAGAACTTGCATTTATACAGTGCCTTTCACGACTTCAGGACATCCCAAAGCGATAATTAATTATTTTCAAAGTGTAGTCACTGTCGTAACGTACGAAACATGACAGCCAAATTGCACACATCAAGATCCCACAAACAGCAGTGTGATAATGACCAGATAATCTGTTTTACTGATGTTGGTTGAGGGATAAATATTGGCCAGGGCACCAGGGAGAATTTCCCTGCTCTTCTTCGAATAATGCCATGGGATCTTTTATGTCTACCTGAGAGGGCAGACGGGGCCTCGGTTTAAAGTCTCATCAGAAGACAGCAACTGCGGCAGTGCAGCACTCCCTCAGTACTGCACTAGAAGTGTCAGACAAGATTATGTGTTCAAATCTCTGACGTGGGATTTGAACTCACAACCTTCTGACTCAGAGGCAAGAGTGCTGCCCACTGAGCCACGGCTGACATCTGTGATCATAGGAACATAGGAACAGGAGTAGGCCATTCAGCCCCTCGTGCCTGCTCCGCCATTTGATAAGCTCATGGCTGATCTGTGATCTAACTCCATATACCTGCCTTTGGCCCATATCCCTTAATACCTTTGGTTGCCAGATACAAGCATGATATTTAAATTTTATTTAAACTGCCAATGTTGCAGCCTGACTTCAAAATAATAGGCGCACTGGAGAACACTTACTTGCATTGTTTGAGCAGAGCACGAGAAATAGGGGAATCAGTAGGAAGAACATGTGGAAACAAAGCAGTATTGAGAAAGGGGAAATAAATTAAGTGTGAAAAGGGAACAGGGTAAACAGGGAGACTGGACATTTATTTGTGACGACTAACTTCGTAAAGCAAAACTGAATGCCTTGGCAAGGGGGCATCCCATGAATGCACAGTTCCTGAGGCATGGAACACTGGAGTATGCTCGCGGGGAGCAGATTATCCAGTAAGGTAAAGGCTCAGGTACATGCTTGGTGGAGCCCCACTCTTCATTTTAAATCGCTGAAGCAAGTGTCATCTGCGAAGTAGTAAAAACTGGCCTGGGAAGCCCAGCGGAACTGGATAGACCACCCTGGAAAACCAGCTGCCCCCACACAGTGCTGCCGCACACGCGGCCGTAAATGAGCCTTCCAGAGTAGGGAGGTTCCAGCTCCACTCCCAGCCCATTCCAAAGGTCCAGCTTGCAGGAGGCTTCTCCCCATCACTACCATCGATTCAGCAGTTCGGATAGGAAGCAGACCCAAAATGGAAGCTCTGCACATGGCAGCAAATCCAACATTTGCTCGAAAAACATAACATAATTGCGCCTCGCGCTGTCTAAAAATCATTTAACCAAAAGAACTCCTGTCGTAATACTTCGATCAGGGCATCAGCTTGGCTCATTTGGCAGCACGCTCGTCTGAGTCAGGTGGTGGTGGGTTCAAGTCCCCACCACAGACTTAAGCCCATAACAGGCCCACACTCCCAGTATCAGTACTGAGGGGGCGCTGCATTGTCCGAGGTACCGTCTTTCGGATGAGACAATAAACCGAGGTCCCATCTGCCCTCTCAGGTGGGGCCTTGTTTCACGGCACTATTGGAAAGAGGAGTTCATCTGCTGTCCTGGTCAACACTTAACCCTCAAACCAACACCACCAAAAGAAAAAGGGACAAACCGTCATTTATCAAATCGCAAGTTTGTGGGACTTTACTGGGCCTTGAGGCATTGAGGATGTGAAAGGTGCTGAGTAAAAGTTCTCTCATTCGAGGCGCCACATTTCCTTATGCCAGTTGTATATTAGCAGTGCAGTAACTCCACTAGAGCAACATGCACAGTGAAAAAGTCCTCGACCGTGTCAACAGCGCGCGGCCAGGAGAGATCAGGGGCAGGGATTTTGCTCGCGGTGCTGCGTTGGGAGTACTCTGCGTCTCCAATGGAGCCTGTGCAAGCTGGGAGAGGGGCTGCTGGAGTCCCAAGTGGTCGGGTGAGGTTGTCAACTGAGGTTAACCGCCAGATAAGCTGGCCACTTTTGTTTTACTGGCCTTCATGCTTGCCCCTTTATTGTTCAAGTGTTCTTAAGCACTACAGCAATATTTCCACATTGCTTCACAAGTTTACCTTTTTAAAATCTGGACAGGTAGCAACAGGCCCAAGTTGGCAAAAGTGCAAATTAAAAAACTCTACTTCAATTTTAAAACGTCAAACAGCAAACACCAACTTGAATTTATAGAATTATACAACCTTACAGCACAGAAGGAGGCCATTCGGCCCGTCATGCCTCTGCCGGCTCTTTGAAAGAGCAGGAGAACATTCTTAACGTGCAAAAAAAAAGTCCCCAGACACCTCACAGACAAGTGTTGGAATGAACACTGACCCAGGAAGAATGTTTAGGAGTGGTGAGGAAATGTTTGGCTCAAGAGATGGGGGTTGAGAAGGTTTTTTTTTAAAAAGGTGGAGAGATCCAGGGAGAATTCCGGAGAGCAGGACACGTGAAGCTGAATGCTCCAACACCAGTAGTGGAGCAAACTGAGGGGGGAGGCCAGAATCAGGGGGGAGAGGGGGGGTGAACGGGAGGACGGAATCGGGGGGGTGAACGGGAGACGGAATCGGGGGGGGTGAACAGAATCGGGGAAGGGGGGGGGTGAACGGAATCGGGGAAGGGGGGGGGGGGGGTGAACGGAATCGGGGAAGGGGGGGGGGGTGAACGGAATCGGGGAAGGGGGGGGGGGGTGAACGGAATCGGGGAAGGGGGGGGGTGAACGGAATCGGGGAAGGGGGGGTGAACGGAATCGGGGAAGGGGGGGGTGAACGGAATCGGGGAAGGGGGGTAAATGGATTCGGGGGGGTGGGTGAATGGATTCGGGGAGGGGGGGTGAATGGAACGATGAGATTCAGAGTTCGGATGAGGCAAGGTCATGGGTGGAATTATAGAAAAGGGCAGGGAAATTAAACTGAAATCAAGGGCAAGCAGTTAAAAAGTGTAACCACTTCTACAGCAGGTTTAAAACTAAAATACCTAATGCTGTACTGTAGGTTGAGTGGGAACAGCAAGCACCAGAATAAAGCAAACACATTCTGATCTGCTGGATTGTGCAATTTCTGCACTGGTTCCTGATTTACTGCCCTTCCCATTTCTAGATCAGTTAAGATGTTCCTTATTTCACTAAAACTGCAATAAATGGCATTCACAACTTCATGATGCATGTAAATTATATATTTCACAAGGTTTATTTGCCGGAATGGTTTCTGGAAAGTGTCTTATGCACAACAACAGAGCACACTCCTCCCCTCCTTCAGTCTCCCCTTCCTCCTACAATCTTTTAAAACCCATCGCCTAATCATGAATTCCCTAGTCCCCACACATCCTCGCTCCAACTGGATGTCAGCCGTGGCTCAGTGGGTAGCGCTCTCCCCCTCCGAGTCAGCAGGTCGTGGGTTCGAGCCCCACTCCAGAGGCTTGAGCCCATAACCCCAGGCCGACACTCCCAGTGCCAGTACTGAGGGGTGCTGCACTGTCGGAGGTGCCGTCTTTCGGATGAGGCGCTCTCGGGTGGAGGTAAAAGATCCCATGGCACTATTTCAAAGAGCTGGGGAGTTCTCCCTATGTCGTAGAATCAAAGAAAATTTATGGCACAGAAGGAGGCCATTCGGTCCATTGTGTCCGTGCCTGCCGAAAATGAGCCACCCAGCCTAATCCCATAGCCTTGTAGGTTAAGGCACTTCGAGTACACATCCAAGTACTTTTTAAATGTGATGAGGGTTTCTGCCTCTCTCACCCTTTCAGGCAGTGAGTTCCAGACCCCCACCACCCTCTGGGTGAAACTTTTTTTCGGGGAGGGGGTCAATATCCATCAGCCAGCATCGCTAAAAAAAAAACAGAATCTGGTCATTATCTCATTGCTATTTGTGGGAGCTTGCTGTGCGCAAATTGGCTGCTGCGTTTCCTACATTACAACAGTTAAGACATTTCAAAAGTACTTCATTGACTGTAAAGCGCTCTGGGATGTCCTGGGGTTATGAAAGGAGTTATATAAATGCAAGTTCTTGTGTTATTCTTTTTAACCTTTCTTATGCCCTTCATGAGAGCCGAGCCCTCCTCCTAGGCTACTTGATCCATTACTGTGGAGTTTAAACATTAGCTGCAGGAGCCACGCAGAGCCTCAGGTGTGGTGTAGCCTTGAAAGGACTATACCATATCTTGGTTTCAACGCAAACCCAACTAACACATGGCACAGATTTGCAAATAGGATTAGTTGCCGCTGATAACCGGTTATCAAAACCAAAATGTCTCTCCTGTTCTCAAATATATTTTTCCTAAAGTGGCCAGTGGTTCTATCCAGGCCCAGGCACGATGGGCTAAATGGCCTCCTTCTGTGCTGTATGATTCTATGAAAGGCCGGTCAGGTTTGGAAGAGGCATCATATAATCCAGAGTGAAGAACGCTGGGAGATGGCATTACATCGAGGGAGCATCTTTCACATCCACTTCAAGAGACAGGAACCTGGGAGAAAGTCTCCAGACACCCTTCTGGGCTGCAGAAGGTGGGCTGGGGGGGCTGGCGGGGGGGAGGACAATCTGTGTAACTGCCCACCCGTGACTTCTCTTCAGGACCCTGACCCCATGACTGAACAATAGAAGCTTATAAGGACCCATAGGGCAGAAGAGAGTCAATAAATCATCAGGGATTTTATACTGAGACCCCATTTGAATCCATTTAACTCATCAGTCCCAGAGAACCCATATGTCAGAGTTGCAGACCCATTCTTCCTGGTATCCTCAGGTTACAGACCCATTTTCCCCATCTGATTTCCCCGGATTACAGACCCATTTCCCTTGGTTACAGACCCATTCCCTCCCTCCATCAGTATCCCCAGATTACAGACCCATTCCCCCCTCCATCAGTATCCCCAGATTACAGACCCATTCCCCCCTCCATCAGTATCCCCAGATTACAGACCCATTCGCCCCCTCCATCAGTGTCCCCGGATTACAGACCCATTCCCCCCTCCATCAGTATCCCCGGATTACAGACCCATTTCCCCTTGGCTACAGACCCATTCCCCCCCCTCCATCAGTATCCCTGGAATACAGACCCATTCCCCCCCTCCATCAGTATCCCCGGAATACAGACCCATTTCCCCTTGGTTACAGACCCATTCCCCCCCTCCATCAGTATCCCCAGATTACAAACCCATTTCCCCTTGGTTACAGACCCATTCCCCCCCCTCCATCAGTATCCCCAGATTACAGATCCATTTCCCCTTGGTTGCAGACCCATTCCACCCCCTCCATCAGTATCCCCAGATTACAGACCCATTTCCCCTTGGTTACAGACCCATTCCCCCCCTCCATCAGTATCCCCAGATTACAGACCCATTTCCCCGCCCGATTTCCCATGGTTACAGACCCAGTTCCCCCCTGCCGATTTCCCCGTGTTACAGACCCAGATCCACCTCCCCACCACCGATTTCAGCGGGTTACAGACCCTTTCCTCCCCCCCCCTGATTTCCCCGCGGTTACAGACCCAGTTCCCTCCTGATTTCCCTGGGTTACAGATCCATTCCCCCCCCACTGCCGCCGATTTCCCTGGGTTACAGATCCATTCCCCCCCCCCCCGATTTCCCTGGGTTACAGATCCATTCCCCCACCCCCCGATTTCCCTTGATTACAGACCCAGTTCCCCCCCCGCCCACGATTTCCCCCGGTTACAGTCCCATTTCCGCTCCCCCCCACCCCCCCCGATTTCCCTGGGTTACAGATCCATTCCCCCACCCCCCCGATTTCCCTTGGTTACAGACCCAGTGCCCCCCCCCCCCCGATTTCCCCAAATTACAGACCCATTTCTCCCCGGTTACAGACCCATTATTAAGTAATAGCAGGACATTTGGAGACTCATTATACAATCAAGGAGAGTCAACATGGTTTTTTGAAGGGCAAATCATGTCTGACAAATTTATTAGAGTTCTTTGAGGAAGTAACAGGCAGGCTGGATAAAGGGGAACCAATGGATGCAGTATATTTGGATATCCAAAAGGCATTCGATAAGGTGCCACATAAAAGATTACTGCACAAGATAAGAGCTCATGGTGTTGGGGGTAATATACTGACATGGATAGAGGATTGGCTAACTAACAGAAAACAAAGAGTCGGGATAAAGGGTCATTTTCAAATGGCAATCTGTAACTAGTGGGGTGCCGCAGGGCTCAGTGCTGGGGCCTCATCTATTTGCAATATATATCAATGACTTGGATGAAGGAACAGAGTGTCTTGTGGCCAAATTTGCTGATGATACAAAGATAGGTGGAAAAGCAAGTTGCAATGAGGACACAAAGTGTCTGCAAAGGGATATTGACAGGTTAAACGAATGGGCAAAATTTGGCAGATGGAATATAATGTGGGAAAATGTGAAGTCATCCACTTTGGGAGGAAAAATAAAAAAGTAAAATATTATTTGAATGGAGAAATACTACAAAATGCTGCGGTACAGAGGGATCTGGGTGTCCTCGTACATGAAACACAAAACTCAACATACAGGTGCAGCAGGTAATCCGGA
Organism: Heptranchias perlo; assembly: GCF_035084215.1. Lineage (NCBI taxonomy): Eukaryota > Metazoa > Chordata > Chondrichthyes > Hexanchiformes > Hexanchidae > Heptranchias > Heptranchias perlo. The sequence goes on along the minus strand of NC_090344.1, from coordinate 33,130,162 downwards.
AGGCAAACGGAATATTGGCCTTTATTTCGAGGGGGGTGGAGTATAAAAGCAGGGAAGTCATGCTACAACTGTACAGGGTGCTGGTGAGACCACACCTGGAGTACTGCATACAGTTCTGGTGCCCTTATTTAAGGAAGGACATACTTGCATTGGAGGCAGTTCAGAGAAGGTTCACTAGGTTGATTCCGGATATGGAAGGGTTGTCTTATGAGGAAAGATTGAACAGGTTGGGTCTATACTCATTGGAGTTTGGAAGAATGAGAGAAGATCTTATTGAAACATACAAAATTCTGAGGGGACTCGATAGGATAGATGCTGAGAGGATGTTACCCCTCATGGGGGAGTCTGAAACTAGGGGGCACAGTCTCAGAATAAGGGGTCGCCCGTTTAAGACGGAAATTAGGAGGAATTTCTTCTCCCAGAGGGTCGTGAATCTTTGGAATTCTTTACCCCAAAAAGCTGTGGAGGCTGAGTCATTGAATACATTCAAGGCTGAGTGAGACAAATTTTTGATCAGCAGGGGAGTCAAAGGATATGGGAAAGGGCGGGAAAGTGGAGTTGAGGTAAAAATCAGATCAGCCATGATCTCACTAAATGGCGGAGCAGGCTCGAGGGGCCGAATTATGGTCTTATGGTCTCGACCCAGTTCCTTCCCGGTATCCCCGGATTACAGACCCAGTTCCCCCGATTTCCGCAGGTTGCAGACCCATTCCACCCACCCTACCCCCCCGATTTCCCCGGGTTGCAGACCCATTTCCCCCGGTTAGAGACCAATCCCCCCCCACCCCGATTTCAGACCTATTTCCATCCCCCTGATTTCCCTGGGTTACAGATCCATCGCCCCCCCCCAATTTCAATCCAATTTCCCCCCCCAATTTCTCCAAATTACAGACCCATTCCACCCCGCCCCCCCGATTTCCCCGGGTTACAGTCCCATTTCCCCCCTGATTTCCCTGAGTTACAGACCCATATCCCCCCCCCCCGATTTCCCCCGCTTACAGACCCACTTCCCCCTCTTAATGACCCATGCCCCCTCCCCGCTGATTTCAGCGGGTTACAGACCCATCCTCCTCCCCCCCCCGGTTACAGACGCAGTCCCCCCTCCCTCCCCAATTACTGACCCAGATTCCGCATCCCCCCCCATTTCCCGGGTTACAGACCCAGTTCCTTCCTGATTTCCCTGGGTTACAGACCCATTTGCCCCCCTAATTTCCCTTGGTTACAGACCCAGTTCCCCCCACCGCTAATTTCCCCGTGTTGCAGACCCATTTCGCCCGCCCCCGATTTCAGCGGGTTACAGACCCATTTCCCCCCCCCTCCGGTTATAGACACAGTTCCCCCGATTTCCCCCTGGTTGCTGACCCATTCCACCACCCCCCCCGCCAATTTCCCTGGTTTACAGACCCATTTCTCCACCTGATTTCCCCGATTACAGACCCATTTCCCCCCTGATTACAGACCCATTTCCCCCCTGATTTCCTCCTGATTACAGACCCATTTCCCCCTCTTATTTCCCCCTGGATACAGATCCATTTCCCCCTGGATACAGACCCATTTCCCCCCTGATTACAGACCCATTTCCCCCCTGATTACAGACCCATTTCCCCCCTGATTACAGACCCATTTCCCCCCTGATTACAGATCCATTTCCCCAGTCTGATTTCCCCCTGGATACAGATCCATTTCCCCCTCTGATTTCCCCCTGGATACAGATCCATTTCCCCTCTGATTTCCCCCTGGATACAGACCCATTTCCCCCCTGATTACAGACCCATTTCCCCCCTGATTACAGACCCATTTCCCCCCTGATTACAGACCCATTTCCCCCCCATTGCAGACCCATTTCCCCCTCTGATTTCCCCCTGGATACAGATCCATTTTCCCCTCTGATTTCCCCCTGGATACAGATCCATTTCCCTCTGGATACAGACCCATTTCCCCCTCTGATTTCCCCCTGGATACAGATCTGTTTTTCCCTGATTTCCCCCTGGATGCAGATCCATTTCCCCCCTCTGATTTCCCCCTGGATACAGACCCATTTCCCCCCTCTGATTTCCCCCTGGATACAGACCCATTTCCCCCCTCTGATTTCCCCCTGGATACAGATCCATTTCCCCCTCTGATTTCCCACTGGATAAAGATCCATGTTCCCCTCTAATTTCCCCCTGGATACAAATCCATTTTCCCACATGATTTCCCCCAGATACAGATCCATTTCCCCCTCTGATTTCCCCCTGGATACAGATCCATTTCCCCCTTGATTACAGACCCATTTCCCCCCCATTACAGACCCATTTCCCCCTCTGATTTCCCCCTGGATACAGATCCATTTTCCCCTCTGATTTCCCCCTGGATACAGATCCATTTCCCTCTGGATACAGACCCATTTCCCCCTCTGATTTCCCCCTGGATACAGATCTGTTTTTCCCTGATTTCCCCCTGGATGCAGATCCATTTCCCCCCTCTGATTTCCCCCTGGATACAGACCCATTTCCCCCCTCTGATTTCCCCCTGGATACAGATCCATTTCCCCCTCTGATTTCCCACTGGATAAAGATCCATGTTCCCCTCTAATTTCCCCCTGGATACAAATCCATTTTCCCACATGATTTCCCCCAGATACAGATCCATTTCCCCCTCTGATTTCCCCCTGGATACAGATCCATTTCCCTCTGATTTCCCCCTGGATACAGATCCATTTCCCCCTTGATTACAGACCCATTTCCCCCCTGATTACAGACCCATTTCCCCCCCATTACAGACCCATTTCCCCCTCTGATTTCCCCCTGGATACAGATCCATTTTCCCCTCTGATTTCCCCCTGGATACAGATCCATTTCCCTCTGGATACAGACCCATTTCCCCCTCTGATTTCCCCCTGGATACAGATCTGTTTTTCCCTGATTTCCCCCTGGATGCAGATCCATTTCCCTCCTCTGATTTCCCCCTGGATACAGACCCATTTCCCCCCTCTGATTTCCCCCTGGATACAGATCCATTTCCCCCTCTGATTTCCCACTGGATAAAGATCCATGTTCCCCTCTAATTTCCCCCCTGGATACAAATCCATTTTCCCCCATGATTTCCCCCAGATACAGATCCATTTCCCCCTCTGATTTCCCCCTGGATACAGATCCATTTCCCTCTGATTTCCCCCTGGATACAGATCCATTTCCCCCTTGATTACAGACCCATTTCCCCCCTGATTACAGACCCATTTCCCCCCCATTACAGACCCATTTCCCCCTCTGATTTCCCCCTGGATACAGATCCATTTTCCCCTCTGATTTCCCCCTGGATACAGATCCATTTCCCTCTGGATACAGACCCATTTCCCCCTCTGATTTCCCCCTGGATACAGATCTGTTTTTCCCTGATTTCCCCCTGGATGCAGATCCATTTCCCCCCTCTGATTTCCCCCTGGATACAGACCCATTTCCCCCCTCTGATTTCCCCCTGGATACAGATCCATTTCCCCCTCTGATTTCCCACTGGATAAAGATCCATTTCCCCCTCTGATTTCCCCCTGGATACAAATCCATTTCCCCCCATGATTTCCCCCAGATACAGATCCATTTCCCCCTCTGATTTCCCACTGGATACAGATCCATTTCCCCCTCTGATTTCCCACTGGATACAGATCCATTTCCCCCATGATTTCCCCCAGATACAGATCCATTTCCCCCTCTGATTTCCCACTGGATACAGATCCATTTCCCCCTCTGATTTCCCACTGGATACAGATCCATTTCCCCCTCTGATTTCCCACTGGATAAAGATCCATTTCCCCCTCTGATTTCCCTCTGGGCACAGACCCATTTCCCCCCTGATTTCCCCGATTACAGACCCATTCCCCCTCTCATTTCCCCGATTACAGACCCATTTCCCCCTCTCATTTCCCCTGATTACAGACCCATTTCCCCCTCTCATTTCCCCTGATTACAGACCCATTTCCCCCTCTCATTTCCCCCTGATTACAGACCCATTTCCCCCTGATTACAGACCCATTTCCCCCTGATTACAGACCCATTTCCCCTCTCATTTCCCCGATTACAGACCCATTTCCCTCTCATTTCCCCGATTACAGACCCATTTCCCCCGATTTCCCCGATTACAGACCCATTCCCCCTCTCATTTCCCCGATTACAGACCCATTTCCCCCTCTCATTTCCCCGATTACAGACCCATTTCCCCCTCTCATTTCCCCCTGATTACAGACCCATTTCCCCCTGATTACAAACCCATTCCCCCCCGATTTCCCCTGATTACAGACCCATTTCCCCTGATTACAGACCCATTTCCCCCTGATTACAGACCCATTTCCCCTCTCATTTCCCCGATTACAGACCCATTTCCCCCTCTCATTTCCCCGATTACAGACCCATTTCCCCCCTGATTTCCCCGATTACAGACCCATTCCCCCTCTCATTTCCCCGATTACAGACCCATTTCCCCCTCTCATTTCCCCGATTACAGACCCATTTCCCCCTCTCATTTCCCCCTGATTACAGACCCATTTCCCCCTGATTACAAACCCATTCCCCCCCGATTTCCCCTGATTACAGACCCATTTCCCCTGATTACAGACCCATTTCCTCCTGATTACAGACCCATTCCCCCCACCCACCCACCCACCCTCTGATCTCCATGGGTTACAGACCCCTCCCTCCGGTTGCCACCACACCCCCGGCCAATGTCCGGAGAGAGGCCGGAAACCCCGCCACTTGCCGACCCCACCCGGTGCCCAGCCCAATGCTCACCAGTCAGTGGCGATCTTCTCGTTCACCACGTCCCGGTACGCGGCCTGCAGCGCCGGCCCATTCCGACTCAGATTCAGCGCCATCACCAGCACCAACGACCCGGAGAGCCCCGTCCGCCGATTCTGCGCGCAACAGCGCTGAGATGCGCATGCGCCTAGCCACCGCCCGCCCGTTCCCAGCCACGCATGCGCCCCTCTCACCAGCGGCGGCACCACCCGCGCATGCGCCCCTCTCACCACCTGCAAGGCTCCAGGCGAGCAATGGCTTCTTGCTGCACAGATCCATTAGTTTCCCACCATCAGGTCCTGCTTGTTGTTGCACTTTTACGCTGCTGAGAGGACAGGCACATACACCTGCTGGGAAGATGTGCAGCAGGTACCTTGCAATGAGACAACCCTGCCAATCCTTCCCCCTGCCTTCTCCTCCCAATTACAGCCATGGCCCCTCCCTGGTGTTCAGCTCCATTCATGTCTCCCCCAGTAATGAAGCAGCCCAGGCCAGCCTACAGCAGCACAACCACATCCAGGCTTGGGCTAACAAGTGGCAATAATAATTGTGCCATATTCCCCCGGCTCCTTGTTCTATTCCTCTCATTATTAAGCAAGGAAATTATGCTAAACCTTTATAAATCACTGGTTGGACCTCAGCTAGAGTAATGTATCGAATTCTGGGCACCACATTTTAGGAAGGATGTCAAGGCTATGGAGAGGGTGAAAAGGAGATTTACCAGAATGGTGCCAGGGATGAGGGAATTCAGTTATCTGGAAAGGCTGAAGAAGCTGGGATTGTTCCCCTTAGCGCAGAGAAGGTTAAGGGGAGATTTAATAGAGGTGTTCAAAATTATGAAAGGTTTTGATATTGGGAGAAACTGCTTCCACTGGTAGGAGGTTCAGTAATCAGAGGACACAGATTTATGGAAATTGGCAGAAAAGCCAGGTGGGAGATGAGAATTTTTATATGCAGCGAGTTGTTATGATCTGGAATGCACCACCTGAAAGGACAGTAAAAGCAGATTCAATAGTAACTTTCAAAAGGATAAATACTTTAACAGGAAAAAATTGCAGGGGTATGGGGACAGAGTAGGGGAATGGGACTAATTGGTAGTTCTTTCAGAGAGCTGGCACAGGCACGATGGGCCAAATGGCCTCCTTCTGTGCTGTATGATTGTATATAAGTACCAGGTGAGAAAGAACCTGCATACTTGCATTGGAGGCAATTCAGAGAAGGTTCACTAGGTTGATTCCGGGTATGGAAGGGTTGTCTTATGAGGAAAGATTGAACAGGTTGGGTCTATACTCATTGGAGTTTAGAAGAATGAGAGGAGATCTTATTGAAACAAACAAGATTCTGAGGGGGCTCGATAGGGTAGATGCTGCGAGGATGTTACCCCTCATGGGGGAATCTAAAACTAGGGGGCATTGTCTCAGAATAAGGGGTCGCCCGTTTAAGATGGAAATGAGGAGGAATTTCTTCTCCCAGAGGGTCGTGAATCTTTGGAATTCTTTACCCCAAAAAGCTGTGGAGGCTGAGTCATTGGATACATTCAAGGCTGAGTGAGACAAATTTTTGATCAGCAAGGGAGTCAAAGGATATGGGGAAAGGGCGGGAAAGTGGAGTTGAGGTAAAAATCAGATCAGCCATGATCTCATTAAATGGCGGAGCAGGCTCGAGGGGCCGAATGGCCTACTCCTGCTCCTATCTCTTATGGTCTTATAGCACCTTTCGTGAGCCGAGGACTTCCCAAAGTGCTTCACAGCCAATGCAGCACCTTTGAAGTGTAGTCACTGCTGTAATGTAGGGGAATGTGGCAGCCATTTGCGCACAGCAAGATCCCACAAACAGCAATGAGATAAATGAGCAGGTAATGTGCTTCAATGATTATAGGTTGAGGATAAACATTGGTTGGGACAAACTTATTTGCTCTCCTTCAAAAGGTCAGTACTGAAATGTCAGCCTAGGTTACATACCGAAGTTCTTGGAATGGGGTTTGAACCCACTGCCTTCTGATTCTGGTACCATACTGCTACCAATGAGACAAGGCTCACACCTAATAACTATATCCAATCAGAGAAAGTCCAATGCCTTTAGTGGAACCACAAGCCTTGGTTTCCCTCACACCAACATCATGGAGGGGTTACCATTCACCAGATGCTTAACTGGAAGAGCCATTAGCAACACCAGGGCTGTAGAGTAGGGCTGAGACTGGGTACTCTGTGACGAGTGGCTCACTTCCTGACCTTTCAAAGCCTATCCACCATCGATAAGGCTCAAGTCAGGGGTGTGATGGAATACTCACCACTCGGCCAAATGAAGTCTCAACAGTCACAACACTCAAGAAGCTCAACAACATTCAAGACAGAGCAGTTCACTTGATCATTGGAGTCAATATCTAATCTCCTCCAGCACTAGCGCACAATAATTACAGTATGTCAGCTGTGGCGCAGTGAGTAGCACATTCATCTCTGAGTCATGAAGGTTGTGGGTTCGAGTCCCACTCCATGAGACTTAAACACATAATCCAGGCTGATACTACAGTGTGGCACTGAGGGAATGCTGTGCTCTCAAGGAGGGGCCTTTCCGGTGTGATATTAAACTATAGGCCCTATCTGCCCTCTCAGGTGGATGTAAAAGATCCCATGGCACAGTTTCAAAGAAGAGTATTAGAGTTTTACCTGGTGTCCTGGCCAATATGTATCCCTCAACCAACATTATTAAAACAGGAGAGTAATCAGACAACAATTATCATGCGAAGGCAGAATGGGGATTAAGCTGTCGGTAAAAGAATTCCGATAAAGGGACAACTCCAATGGGTGGCAAAGAGCATAGTGTATTGGAAAGTTCCAAGGCTTCTTCGACAGCACCTCCCAAACCCGCGACCTCTACCACCTAGAAGGGCAGCAGGCACATGGGAACAACACCACCTGGACGTTCCCCTCCAAGTCACACATCATCTCGATTTGGAAATATATCGGCCGTTCCTTCATCGTCGCTGGGTCAAAATCCTGGAACTCCCTTCCTAACAGCACTGTGGGAGAACCTTCACCACACGGACTGCAGCGGTTCAAGAAGGCGGCTCACCACCACCTTCTCAAGGGGCAATTAGGGATGGGCAATAAATGCCGGCCTCGCCAACGACGCCCACATCCCACGAGCGAAAACAAAAAAGTTCCATGGGTGGCCTGCATGTAGGGTGAAGTGAGTCAGCAGAAGCTTTCAGGAATAGAAGGAAGACATTTGGCACCACAAAAGTGGGGAAGAAAGCAATGCTGAGAGGACAGCCAAGGTGGAACCACCATTGCAGCCCAACACCGCGCGTCAGAGCTCCGGGCACGTGGCATGGACTGAGTGACAGCTCCACCGACCAATGGCAGGTCAAGCCGCGCCCGAGCTCGCACCCAATCACGGCGGGGAGGCGGGGCGCGCTTTCTGTTTGATTGACGGGCACTCTCCTCCAATGATGGAAGCAGGGACGACGGGCGTTTGAGCCAATGAGCGTGGGGGAGGGAGGCGGGGGCTGGCTCGAGGGGCGTTGCTGTGGGGCGAAGTGCGTGGCGGGCGGGTTTGGGTGCGGCGAAGGAGCGCGACGGATGGTCTGGAGGGCAGGTAAGGGGGGGGCCGCGGATCGAGGGGGATCGCAAGCTGATCCACCCATTACCTGAGTGTGAGGACGTAGGCCCCTGGATTGATCAGGTGGGAGGCACGCCTTGGGGTTCATGGTGAGGGGGTTCGGGGGCCTTGGGGTTCATGGTGAGGGGGTTCGGGGGCCTTGGGGGAGGGGAGATGGGGGTTCGGGGGCCTTGGGGGAGGGGAGATGGGGGTTCGGGGGCCTTGGGGGAGGGGAGATGGGGGTTCGGGGGCCTTGGGGGAGGGGAGATGGGGGTTCGGGGGCCTTGGGGGAGGGGAGATGGGGGTTCGGGGGCCTTGGGGGAGGGGAGATGGGGGTTCGGGGGCCTTGGGGGAGGGGAGATGGGGGTTCGGGGGCCTTGGGGGAGGGGAGATGGGGGTTCAGGGGCCTTGGGGATTCAGGGGAGATGGGGGTTCAGGGGCCTTGGGGATTCAGGGGCGATGGGGATTCAGGGGCGATGGGGGTTCAGGGGCCTTGGGGATTCAGGGGCGATGGGGGTTCAGGGGTCTTGGGGATTCAGGGGCGATGGGGGTTCAGGGGCCTTGGGGATTCAGGGGCCTTGGGGGAGGGGAGATTGGGATTCAGGGGCCTTGGTGGGGGTGGGGGATTGGGATTCATGGGCCTTGCGGGTGGGGGTGGGGAGATGGGGGGGATTCATGGGACGTGGTGGTGGGGGGGGGGGATTCATGGGACGTGGTGGTGGGGGGGGGGGATTCATGGGACGTGGTGGTGGGGGGGGGGATTCATGGGACGTGGTGGTGGGGGGGGGGGATTCATGGGACGTGGTGGTGGGGGGGGGGGATTCATGGGACGTGGTGGTGGGGGGGGGGATTCATGGGACGTGGTGGTGGGGGGGGGGGGATTCATGGGACGTGGTGGTGGGGGGGGGGGATTCATGGGACGTGGTGGTGGGGGGGGGGGATTCATGGGACGTGGGGGGGGGGTGGATTCATGGGACGTGGTGGGGGGGGGGGGGGGGATTCATGGGACGTGGTGGTGGGGGGGGGATTCATGGGACGTGGTGGTGGGGGGGGGGATTCATGGGACGTGGTGGTGGGGGGGGGGATTCATGGGACGTGGTGGTGGGGGGGGGATTCATGGGACGTGGTGGTGGGGGGGGGGATTCATGGGACGTGGTGGTGGGGGGGGGATTCATGGGACGTGGTGGTGGGGGGGGGATTCATGGGACGTGGTGGGGGGGGGGATTCATGGGACGTGGGGGGGATTCATGGGACGTGGTGGGGGGGGGGGGGATTCATGGGACGTGGTGGTGGGGGGGGGGGATTCATGGGACGTGGTGGTGGGGGGGGGGGGGATTCATGGGACGTGGTGGTGGGGGGGGGGATTCATGGGACGTGGTGGGGGGGGATTCATGGGACGTGGTGGGGGGGGATTCATGGGACGTGGTGGTGGGGGGGGGGGGATTCATGGGACGTGGTGGTGGGGGGGGGGGATTCATGGGACGTGGTGGTGGGGGGGGGGATTCATGGGACGTGGTGGTGGGGGGGGGGGGATTCATGGGACGTGGTGGTGGGGGGGGGGGATTCATGGGACGTGGTGGTGGGGGGGGGGATTCATGGGACGTGGTGGGGGGGGGGGGGGGATTCATGGGACGTGGTGGGGGGGGGGGGGGATTCATGGGACGTGGTGGTGGGGGGGGGGGATTCATGGGACGTGGTGGTGGGGGGGGGGGATTCATGGGACGTGGTGGTGGGGGGGGGGGATTCATGGGACGTGGTGGTGGGGGGGGGGGATTCATGGGACGTGGTGGTGGGGGGGGGGGATTCATGGGACGTGGTGGTGGGGGGGGGAGATTCATGGGACGTGGTGGTGGGGGGGGGGAGATTCATGGGACGTGGTGGTGGGGGGGGGGAGATTCATGGGACGTGGTGGTGGGGGGGGGGAGATTCATGGGACGTGGTGGTGGGGGGGGGGAGATTCATGGGACGTGGTGGTGGGGGGGGGGAGATTCATGGGACGTGGTGGTGGGGGGGGAGATTCATGGGACGTGGTGGTGGGGGGGGGGGAGATGGGGGGGATTCATGGGACGTGGTGGTGGGGGGGGGGAGATGGGGGGGATTCATGGGACGTGGTGGTGGGGGGGGGGATTCATGGGACGTGGTGGTGGGGGGGGGGATTCATGGGACGTGGTGGTGGGGGGGGGGGAGATGGGGGGGATTCAAGGGACGTGGTGGTGGGGGGGGGGGGATTCATGGGACGTGGTGGTGTGGGGGGGGGGATTCATGGGACATGGTGGTGGGGGGGGGGATTCATGGGACATGGTGGTGGGGGGGGGGATTCATGGGACGTGGTGGGGGGGGGGATTCATGGGACGTGGTGGTGGGGGGGTGGATTCATGGGACGTGGTGGTGGGGGGGGGGGGATTCATGGGACGTGGTGGTGTGGGGGGGGGGATTCATGGGACATGGTTGTGGGGGGGGGGATTCATGGGACGTGGTGGTGGGGGGGGGGATTCATGGGACGTGGTGGGGGGGGGGATTCATGGGACGTGGTGGGGGGGGGGATTCATGGGACGTGGTGGTGTGGGGGGGGGGATTCATGGGACGTGGTGGTGTGGGGGGGGGGATTCATGGGACGTGGTGGTGTGGGGGGGGGGATTCATGGGACATGGTTGTGGGGGGGGGGATTCATGGGACATGGTGGTGGGGGGGGGGATTCATGGGACGTGGTGGGGGGGGGGGATTCATGGGACGTGGTGGTGTGGGGGGGGGGATTCATGGGACGTGGTGGTGTGGGGGGGGGGATTCATGGGACGTGGTGGTGTGGGGGGGGGGATTCATGGGACATGGTTGTGGGGGGGGGGATTCATGGGACATGGTTGTGGGGGGGGGGATTCATGGGACATGGTGGTGGGGGGGGGGATTCATGGGACGTGGTGGGGGGGGGGATTCATGGGACGTGGTGGGGGGGGGGATTCATGGGACGTGGTGGTGTGGGGGGGGGGATTCATGGGACGTGGTGGTGTGGGGGGGGGGATTCATGGGACGTGGTGGTGTGGGGGGGGGGATTCATGGGACGTGGTGGTGGGGGGGTGGATTCATGGGACGTGGTGGTGGGGGGGTGGATTCATGGGACGTGGTGGTGGGGGGGTGGATTCATGGGACGTGGTGGTGGGGGGGTGGATTCATGGGACGTGGTGGTGGGGGGGTGGATTCATGGGACGTGGTGGTGGGGGGGGGGGGATTCATGGGACGTGGTGGTGGGGGGGGGGGGATTCATGGGACGTGGTGGTGGGGGGGGGGGATTCATGGGACGTGGTGGGGGGGGGAGTTCATGGGACGTGGTGGGGGGGGGAGTTCATGGGACGTGGTGGGGGGGGGAGTTCATGGGACGTGGTGGGGGGGGAGTTCATGGGATGTGGTGGGGGGGGAGTTCATGGGACGTGGTGGGGGGGGTGGGGGGGGAGTTCATGGGACGTGGTGGGGGGGGTGGGGGGGGAGTTCATGGGACGTGGTGGGGGGGGTGGGGGGGGAGTTCATGGGACGTGGTGGGGGGGGAGTTCATGGGACGTGGTGGGGGGGGAGTTCATGGGACGTGGTGGGGGGGTGGGGGGGGAGTTCATGGGACGTGGTGGGGGGGGGAGTTCATGGGACGTGGTGGGGGGGTGGGGGGGGAGTTCATGGGACGTGGTGGGGGGTTGGGGCGGGAGTTCATGGGACGTGGTGGGGGGGGTGGGGGGGGAGTTCATGGGACGTGGTGGGGGGGTGGGGGGGGAGTTCATGGGACGTGGGGGGGGGGGAGTTCATGGGACGTGGGGGGGGGTGGTGGGGGGGGGAGTTCATGGGACGTGGGGGGGGTGGTGGGGGGGGGGGAGTTCATGGGACGTGGGGGGGGGAGTTCATGGGACGTGGGGGGGGGGGGAGATGGGGGGGGGTTCATGGGACGTGGTGGTGGGGGGGGGAGATGGGGGGGGGTTCATGGGACGTGGTGGTGGGGGGGGGGAGATGGGGGGGGGGTTCATGGGACGTGGTGGTGGGGGGGGGGGAGATGGGGGGGGGGTTCATGGGACGTGGTGGTGGGGGGGAGAGATGGGGGGGGGTTCATGGGACGTGGTGGTGGGGGGGAGAGATGGGGGGGGGTTCATGGGACGTGGTGGTGGGGGGGGGAGATGGGGGGGGTTCATGGGACGTGGTGGTGGGGGGGGGAGATGGGGGGGGTTCATGGGACGTGGTGGGAGATGGGGGGGCTTCATGGGACGTGGTTGGGGGGGGGGGAGATGGGGAGGGTTCATGGGACGTGGTGGGGGGGGGGAGATGGGTGGATTCATGGGCCTTGCGGGGGAGAGATGGGGATTCATGGGACCGACTTGGTGGAACAATATTTCATGGGTCCTTGGTGGGAGGTAGAGGTTAGGTGTTTGCACAGCCCGGGTCGGCGGGGTTGGGGGTTCGTGGAGGCCGGGTCGGCGGGGTTGGGGGTTCGTGGAGGCCGGGTCGGCGGGGTTGGGGGTTCGTGGAGGCCGGGTCGGCGTGGGTTGGGGGTTCGTGGGCGTGGGTTGGGGGTTCGTGGGCGTGGGTTGGGGGTTCGTGGGCGTGGGTTGGGGGTTCGTGGGCGTGGGTTGGGGGTTCGTGGGCGTGGGTTGGGGGAATAGGAGTTCTTGGGCCTAGGGGTGTTAATGGGTGCGGGCAGGGTACGTGGTGGTTTTTGGGTTGGGAGGGGGTATCCACGTTAAATTGAACTTGGCTGACTGGTCAGTGTATTAATCAGTGCTGGGGGTTGCTGCCATGCAGTGGTGGCAGCAGTAGTGCGGACTCTACAAGTGGGTGGGAAATTCCTGCAAACTGCTTGAGGGGGGAGTGCTCATATAAATTATAACTGGTCGATCTCCTGTGCTGTACATGGAAAGTCAAGACCAAGTCTAGTTTTCAGGATGAAGTGGGGTTCGGGGGCAGGGGGAATAACTGTATCTGGACATGCTGATGTAAGTGAGTCCCCATTCTAAGGTCATGCTCTCTGCCCTTATTTGTATGTCCCCATTCTAAATTCTCATGCCAGAGGGTCTCACTGTGGAGGAGAGGTAACCCTATTTATGACTTGACCAATATGGAGATGTACTTGATTTCTCTGAGAAGCAGGTAGTGAAGAAACAATCGAATTCAGTGTGAAGCCCTGTCGGGGGCAGGAATATATGAATACTCTACTCTTGGCTCAAGGTTAGAACTCCCGCCTCAGAGTCAGAAGGATGTGAGTTCAAGCCCCACTCCAGGCTCCCAGTGCCAGTACTGAGGGAGTGTTGCACTGGCGGAGGTGCCGTCTTTCGGATGAGACGTTAAACCGAGGTCCCGTCTGCTCTCTCTGGTTGATGTAAAAACTCCAATGGCATTATTGCGAAGAAGAGCATGGGGAGTTCTCCCAAATGTTCTGGTCGATATTTATCCCTCAACCAACATCACTAAAACAGATAATCTGGTCATTTATCACATTGCTGTTTGTGGGACCTTGCTGTGCGCAAATTGTCTGCTGCGTTTCCTATATTACAATAGTGACTACACCTCAAGTAAAGCGCTTTGGAATGTCCTGAGCTCGTGAAAGACGCTGTATAAATCCAAGTCCTTTCGTTTGCTATTTCTAGCCAAGATGCAAAGAAATCAGCTTGTTAAAATTAATGCTGTAACGTAAAGAAGCCTCTTGGCATAAAGCTCTAGTTCTGGCTGCTAATTCTCAGTTCTCGAGCTCTGTGGGCAAACTGGATTTCACATTGTCCGTATTTCATCCTGAAAGTCTATGAAAGGACAAAGAAAGAACCTACATTTATATAGTGCCTTTCATGTCCTCTGGATGTCCCAATGTGATTTGCAGCCAATAAAGTGTTGTCATTGTTGCGTTGGCAACAGAAACCCTCAGTCTCTTGACACCCAGTCTACTGAATGGGACATGGACGTAGCTTACTGATAAAAGGCTATTTTAATGCCTTCTGGTCTGATTCCTTTTCTACTGTTAAAGCACTTTGGTGTTCTGGCATCTGTTTCTTTAGCTCCTGTATAAGTGGAAGACAGAATTTTGCTTCTCACCTACAATGCCAGTTTGAGACAGTGGGGTTTGTTAATACATGCGAGTGACATTCCCACATGTAATGTTGGAATGACCAGGGAATGTTGGAATGACCAGGGTGATAGCAAGTTTGATTGGTAGCTCAAATAGCCAATCCCTGACAAGGAGAGCCGTGGGGGGGAAAGGGAGTGCAAGTTGAAACCTTCAGCTTCTGTCGGGCTGCAGATGTTTGATGTAGAAACAGTCAGAGAGGGAGCTTTCTCTCTCCTGAGATTGGAGCCAGTCAGTGCAGCGAATCCTGGCTTGTGGTGAATTAGGCCAATGTCAGCGGCTAAGCGTGCCTGATTTATTGTTTGATGTCACGTGGGACGGTAGGAATTAAAATGAATTGTGTTCTGTTAATGTATTCATGCCTCTTGGTTTACACTAACTGGAGTGTTTCAGTCCGCCTTCCGCAATGTAGGAGAAATTTCCACAGGGCACATGTGAGATTACAGTATCCGGTATGCACAACGAGGGGTCTCAATGTTATGACCACCCCCCCAAGTCATGCTATTGTATAACTAGATATTTTGCAGTGACCTGATCATAGGGAAGTAGGGTCCATTTACAGTAATGTCTGGTGATGCTAAACCCATGAGAGTGTCCAGTGCAGACCTGAAATCTGTCATGCTCATCACGATGAGGGATGTTAGCGCTAGGAATGGAACTCTTTCCGTTTTGGGCACTTTGCGTCGAGCACAGTCAGGTCACGTATAACACAGTTAGATGCAGAGTAAAGCACTCCCAATTTGATCCCAACAATGTGCCTTTGTCCCATGCTCACAGGAGTGCGTGTCACTTGCACCACTGGGACATTGCCATTTCTCACACGAGCCATCTTACCTCTGAATGAGTCAGTTTTGCACTGAAGGCCGAAACGAATTCCACATCCGACCATAACGAGAGAGAGAGGTGACCTTGATTCTTTCTAGGTCTGGACTGGATTGACCCTGGGGCCCCAGAAGTGAAAGGATACAGTGCTAACCCACTGCACCGCCCCATCCCCCTCTTTATCGTATTGTTTGAGTTACTGGGTTTCAACTGTTAAAGACTAGAAGAATTCTTATAAATCTACATATGGAGAGCCATATTGTGAAAACTCTACAACCATCTAACCAAGGACAGAAGTCCAAAGAATCGGTCACGGGGTGAGATAGTGGGGGGAATGCCCGTTTTCACTCATGCCTTCCTCTCCTTCAAGGTGTGGATTTTCTGGGACACTGTTCCTTGGATACCTGTCATTCTTTGGTACCTCACCCAAGTAGCATTTGTACACCTGTGAGTAATGGCAAGCTATTCGGGGGTAGGGGGGTGGTGACAGTGCGTCACAGTGGACCCCAGTGCTGTCCTCAGCTGACATCCAATGGTTAGTAAATTTCTGCTAATGGATGCCCTTCCATTGTGTGCATGTTTCTTCCACCACTCTCTTATCTTCTGCCTTTATTAAATTTCAGCTGTCATTCCTCCTGCCAGCTACTGCGCTTGTCCAGATCCTACTGATCCTCCTCTTCCTTTACACTGCCCACCCGGTGTGCCATCAACACCAAACTTAATACACTAAGTGCTCTCATCCATATCATTCAGAAATAGTGTAAACAGCAAGGCTCTGCAGACTTCCCCAGTAATTGCTACTCAGTTTTGCCCATTGTCATCAGCTTCATATTGTTGGTCTGCTGGCTAATTTCCCATTGATTCCAGGCAGCTTTAACAGGCCCTTCTTTGAAATACATTTGTATCCTCCATTTTATGGAATCATACAGCACAGAAGGAGGCCATTCAGCCCACTGTGCCTGAAAGAACTATCCAATTAGTCCCACTTCCCCTGCTCTTTCCCCATAGCCCTGCAATTTTCTCCCCTTCGAGTACTGTATTTATTCAATTCCCTTTCATATTCATTTTCTTCTTGTTGCGATGATTGTGTGAAGGAGGCAACAACAACTTTCATTTATATAGCGCCTTTAACGTAGTAAAACGTCCCAAGGCGCTTCGCAGGAGCATTAGGAAACAAAATTTGACACCGAGCCACATAGGGAGATATTAGGACAGGTGACCAAAAGCTTGGTCAAAGAGGTCGGTTTTAAGGAGCGTCTTAAAGGAGGAGAGAGAGGCGGAGAGGTTTAGGGAGGGAATTCCAGAGCTTAGGGCCTAGACAGCTGAAGGCACGGCCGCCAATGGTAGGGCGAAGAAAATCGGGGATGCGCAAGAGGCCAGAATTGGAGGAGCGCAGAGATATCGGAGGGTTGTAGGGCTGGAGGAGGGTTACAGAGATGGGGAGGGGCGAGGCCATTGAGGGATTTGAAAACCAAGGATGAAAATTTTAAAATCGAGGCATTCCCAGACCAGGAACCAATGTAGGTCAGCGAACACAGGCGGTGATGGGTGAATGGGACTTGGTGCGAGTTAGGATACGAGCAGCAGAGTTTTGGATGAAGGTGAGGGAAGACTTTGGCTTCTGTGGGTCACTGGTGCGTCTCGCTACGAATCTGCGTTGTCCTTTCGATTTCCTGTGGTGTCAAGGCCAGAGAGCTCTTTGTTCCTCCAGTATCAAAGGCCACTCAAAGGAGCAGCACAGGCAGGGCTTCATTGCGTTGTAGAGTGGATTTGGGTGTTTATATTGAGTTGCATGTCCATTGCGTTTCTTCTATCGCTTATATCAGGGTAAACGTGCGTGACAATAATCTGTTATAGCCTGCCGTTCCTGTCAGTAAACTCCCAACGATTTCTATTTGCCAGCATCAACTGAAGGATTCAGTCTATAGCGAGTCTGGTCTAAATTGAAAATACTTTCAATGCAAGGTGTCTCACAGCCCGTGGATTGTGGGATGCTGCTCTGTGCGCTGAGTTTTCTACTTGGTGAGTTCCAAAGCAGCCAGCTACCTCTGCAGAGGTACGTAGTGAGCAAGTCTTAGGCCACTCCCGGACACCAGAGTATTGATATCAGCCTGGGAGCAGATGGTATCTCAGCTGAAATAATGATACATGGTGTAGGAGGCATGTTATAGAAAGGGCTTGCATTTCTATAGCAGCCTTTGATAGTCTCAGGACTTCATGGCCTAATGAAGTACTTTTTTTGATGTGTTGTCATCGTTCTGAAGGCAAGTAGAATAAGGAAAGAAAAATTTGCATTTATGTAGCGCCTTTCACGACCTCGGGACGTCCCAAAGCCAGTGAAGCACTTTTGAAGAGTAGTCACTGTTGCAATGTAGGAAATGCGGCAGCAATGCGAAAATCACCAAATAATCTGTTTTTAGTGATGTTGATTGAGGGATAAATATTGGCCAGGACACCGGGGAGAAATCCCCTGCTCTTCTGAGAGTGCTGTGGGATCTTTTATATCCACCTGAGGGCAGACGGTTTAACGTCTCATCGAAAAGTCCAATTGTACTGGCACCAGGAATGTCAGCCTGGATTATGGGCTCAAGTCTCTGGCGTGGGACTCGAACCCATGGCCTGCTGACTCGGAGAGCAAGAGTGCTGCCCACTGAGCCGTGCTGACCAGAATAACCCGGAACAGGTCAAAACATAGCACTTGTTCCACGTACGAAGCACTGTGGGATGTTACAATGTGCGATTACGATGTGGGTACGTTGTTTCGTAGGTGGCTGCCCTGCGTACTAGATGTCCGATCGGGCTAGACTCCCTTTCAGAGGTGGCCCGCCGTACAGTGGCCTGCCTCGTACAGCCCTCGACCCCCATTTTCCTAGGCCTCGGCAGCAGCCATCGCCGGAATTGGGAGCAGACATCGCTCGAGGAAGGACCTTTCCAAGTCTGCGACCCCCAAGGTTTGAGTCGGGGGGAGATGTCCCGCAGCAACCTGTGCAACTCGCAGCATATCCCGGACTAACCTACCAGGTACGTATGTATGTTAGACCGTATAGGAGAAAGGCTGAAAATAGATCTCTTGCTAAGAAATCTGAATGCTGTAGATCAAATACTCTGTGGAACACATTGATTTCGGTGCACACATCCACTAAGATTTGCTTATTGGGAACGGTAATTCAGCTGATGTATGCTTTACAACGGCATGGGTGTTACCCTATGTAATGTAATGAGTGTTAAGCCAGTGCATCGCCCCTTTAAGGCCACAAAGTCTAATTGAGCACAGGCTCTGGTCAGTCAGAGTTTAATCGTTTAGTCGGGGAAGGTGCTAGATTGGAATGTGCTTGTCATTTTCAGGCTGCGGATCAGAAACGTTCAGCACTAATTGAGATTCTTTTGTATCAGTAACTTAAATATGAGGCCACTGGAATGACCCTCTTTAATATTCCTCGCAGATCTCGTCGTGGTGTTGTCCATGAGTCTGAGATTGTGCTGCTTTATAAGTAAAGGGACGTACACTATGTTGTGTATGATGTATTACTCTGCTAAGGTGAGCGTAAGAGATAGGAGCAGGAGTAGGCCATTCGGCCCCTCGAGCCTGCTCTGCCATTTAATGAGATCATGGCTGATCCGATTTTTACCTCAACTCCACTTTCCCGCCCTTTCCCCATATCCTTTGACTCTCTTGCTGATCAAAAATTTGTCTCACTCAGCCTTGAATGTATTCAATGACTCAGCCTCCACAGCTTTTTGGGGTAAAGAATTCCAAAGATTCACGACCCTCTGGGAGAAGAAATTCCTCCTCATTTCCGTCTGAAACGGGTGACCCCTTATTCTGAGACTATGCCCCCTAGTTTTAGATTCCCCCATGAGGGGTAACATCCTCTCAGCATCGACCCTATCGAGTCCCCTCAGAATCTTGTTTGTTTCAATAACATCTCCTCTCATTCTTCTAAACTCCAATGAGTATAGACCCAACCTGTTCAATCTTTCCTCATAAGACAACCCTTCCATACCCGGAATCAACCTAGTGACCCTTCTCTGAACTGCCTCCAATGCAAGTATGTCCTTCCTTAAATAAGGGCACCAGAACTGTATGCAGTACTCCAGGTGTGGTCTCACCAGCACCCTGTACAGTTGTAGCATGACTTCCCTGCTTTTATACTCCATCCCCCTCGAAATAAAGGCCAATATTCTGTTTGCCTTCCGGATTAGCTGCTGCACCTGTATGTTGAGTTTTTGTGTTTCATGTACAAGGACACCCAGATCCCTCTGTACTGCAGCATTTTGTAGTATTTCTCCATTCAAATAATATTTTGCTTTTTTATTTTTCCTCCCAAAGTGGATGATTTCACATTTTCCCACATTATATTCCATCTGCCAAATTTTTGCCCATTCGTTTAACCTGTCAATATCCCTTTGCAGACACTTTGTGTCCTCATTGCAACTTGCTTTTCCACCTATCTTTGTATCATCAGCAAATTTGGCCACAAGACACTCTGTTCCTTCATCCGAGTCATTGATATATATTGCAAATAGATGAGGCCACAGCACTGATCCCTGCGGCACCCCACTAGTTACAGATTGCCATTTTGAAAATGACTCTTTTATCCCGACTCTTTGTTTTCTGTTAGTTAGCCAATCCTCTATCCATGCCAGTATATTACCCCCAACACCATGAGCTCTTATCTTGTGCAGTAATCTTGTATGGTGGAGCTTTGTCCCTTTAAGGTCACAAAGTTTAATTTATTAAATCATGTTGGAAGAATTAGGAGTGAAACTGACAGGATAGGGTTAAAATTCCCCCTTTTTTAATATAGTTTTCTGGGTTTTTTATTGCTTAAAAAAATTAGCATTATTCAAGGCTTGAATTAAACAATCGGAGTAAAACAGCACTGGAGACTTTTTTAGTGCAATTAGAATTATCGAGCAATTCGAATTAAGCAACTTTGAATTATCAAAAGTAGAAAGCACGTAGATTTTTATAAACACAAGGACGTTTGTGGTTGAGGTACTGACAGTAAAGGTAGGTCACGATGCAGTGATGGAGAGAGCAATGTTGTTAATATGTAAAATAAACAGCCTTTTGGACACTTAATCTCAAAGATCTACTTAAAAGTGAAATTAAGTTGATGATTCCCAAGGAAGTCTTTTGACAATAGTTGGGACTTAGAGGATTAAACTATGAGGACAGGCTGCACAGACTAGGTTTGAGTTTAGAAGATTAAGGGGTGATCTAATTGAGGTGTTTAAGATGATTAAAGGATGTGCTAGGGTAGATAGAGAGCAACTATTTCCTCTGGCAGGGGAGTCAAGAACAAGGGGGCATAACCTTAAAATTAGAGCTAGGCCGTTCAGGGGTGATGTCAGGAAGCACTTCTTCACACAAAGGGGAGTGGAAATCTGGAACCATCTTTCCACCCCACCCCACCCCACAAAAAAAACAGCTGTTGAGGCTGGGGGTCAATTGAAAATTTCAAACCTGAGATAGATATATTTTTGTCATGCACCAAGGCGGGTAGATGGAGTTATAAGATACAGATCAGCTATGATCTAATTGAATGGCGCAACAGGCTCGAGGGGCTGAATGGCCTCCTCCTGTTCCTCTAAAAGCTTTCCCCTTACCTAGTTTATTTCTGTTAGCGTGTTTGAAGTGGGTGTCTGCCTGTTTATCTCTCTCTAACACAAAGCCGCAGTCAACATAAAGTTTGCCTGAATAAAGCTTTTGACATTTGTCTCCCAGCTTTTCTTCCAATTATTTTGGAGAGCATTAGTGTTAGAGGTGGAAGCGAAACATGGTTCCAGTAGGGGTGACTAAATTAATGACGGCTCAGGCTGCAAGAGCTGCCTTTCGCCACAGTGTCACTCTGGGTAAGTGCATCAAATCCAAGTCCAGGCTTTTGAGAGAGGCCTTCGAGTAAACTTTGGTGAAAGTATTCAAAGATTCAGAAGACGACTGTAGCTTATAGTTGAGTTTAACCATAACATAAAACACAGCTCTGTAAGAAAGAAAGAACTTTGATTTATATAGCGCCTTTCACGACCCCAGGACACGTCTCAAAGCGCTTTACAGCCAATGAAGTACTGTTGAAGTGTAGCCGCAGTTGTAATGTAGGAATTATGTATATTCAAGCTGTGTCATTCCTACTGATCATAAATGTCACTCCTAATATCTTTTGCGGGTAGCTCTGGAACTGGGTCGAATGCCAATTAATCAGGGTTAGTAATATAGTGGGCATGGTTAATATCTTAGAGTTTCTCACTTGGTTTGATTTCTGAGCCTAATCATGGTATGATACAGCACAGGAGGGGGCCATTCAGCCCATCGAGCCTGTGCCAGATTTTTGAAAGAGCTATCCAATCAGTCCCATTCCCCTGCTCTTTCCCCATAGCTCTGTAAATTTTTTCCCTTCAAGTATTTATCCAAGTCCCTCTTGAAAGCTATTATTGAACCTGCTTTTTTTTTTATTCGTTCATGGGATGTGGGTGTCGCTGGCGAGGCCGGCATTTATTGCCCTCGAGAAGGTGGTGGTGAGCCGCCGCCTTGAACCGCTGCAGTCCGTATGGTGAAGGTTCTCCCACAGTGCTGTCAGGAAGGGAGTTCCAGGATTTTGACCCAGCGACGATGAAGGAACGGCGATATATTTCCAAATCGGGATGGTTTGTGACTTGGAGGGGAACGTGCAGGTGGTGTTCCCATGTACCTGCTGCTCTTGTCCTTCTCGGTGGTAGAGGTTGCGGGTTTGGGAGGTGCTGTCGAAGAAACCTTGGCGAGTTGCTGCAGTGCATTCTATGAATGGCACACGCTGCAGCCACAGTACGCCGGTGGTGAAGGGAGTGAATGTTTAGGGTGGTGGATGGGGTGCCAATCAAGCAGGCTGCTTTGTCCTGGATGGTGTCGAGCTCCTTGAGTGTTGTTGGAGCTGCACTCATCCAGGCAAGTGGAGAATATTCCATCACACTCCTGACTTTCACCACCCTTTCAGGCAGTGCATTGCAGATCATTACAACTCGCTGCGCACAGAAATGTTTCCTCATGTCGCTGTTTTGCTGATCACCTTAAATCTGTGTCCTCTGGTTGCCGATCCTTCGAATCATAGAAAATTTACGGCACAGAAGGAGGCCATTTGGCCCATCGTGTCCACGCTGGCTGAGAAACGAGCCACCTGGCCTAATCCCACTTTCCCGCGTTTGGTCTGTAGCCCTGCAGGTCACGGCTCTTCAGGTGCACGTCCAGGTATTTTTTAAATGAGTTGAGGGTTTCTGCCTCTATCACCTCTCAGGCAGTGAGTTCCAGACCCCCACCAACCTCTGGGTGAAAAAATGTTTCCTCATTTCCGCTCTAATCCTTCTACCAATCATTTTAAATCTACGTCCCCTGGTTATTGACCTCTCCGCTAAGGGAAATAGGTCCTTCCTATCCATTCTATCTAGTCCCGTCATAATCTTATATACCTCAATCAAATCACCCCTCAGCCTCCTCTGTTCCAAGGAAAATAACCCCAGCCTATCCAATCTGTCATCATAGCTAAAATTCTCCAGTCCTGGCAACATCCTCGTAAATCTCCTCTGCACCCTCTCGAGTGCAATTACATTCTTCTTGTAACGTGGTGACTAGAACTGTGCGCAGTACTCAAGCTGTGGCCTAACCAATGTTTTATACAGTTCCAGCATAACATCCCTGCTCTTATATTCTATGCCTTGGCTAATAAAGGAAACCATTCCGTATGCCTTCTTACCTACCTGTCATGCTACCTTCAGGGATCTGTGGACATGCACTCCAAGGTCCCTCACTTCCTCTACACCTCTCAGTATCCTCCCATTTATTGTGTATTCCCTTGCTTTGTTTGCCTTCCCCAAATGCATTACCTCACACTTCTCCGGATTGAACTCCATTTGCCACTTTTCTTCCCATCTGACCAGTCCATTGATATCTTCCTGCAGTCTACAGCTTTCCTCCTCACTATCAACCACATGGCCTATCTTTGTGTCATCTGCAAATTTCTTAATCATGCCCCCAACGTTTAAGTCCAAATCTGCCACTGGAAACGGTTTCCCCTTATTTACTCTGTCAAAACCCTTCATGATTGTGAACACCTCTATCAAATCTCCCCTTAACCTTCTCTGTTCTAAGGAGAACAATCTCAGTTTCTCCGGTCTCTCCACATAACTGAAGTCCCTCATTCTTGGTACCATTCTAGTATATCTCTAAGGCCTTGACATCCTTCCTAAAGTGTGGTGCCCAGAATTGAAGACAGTGCTCCAGCTGAGGCCTAATCAGTGTTTTACAAAAGTTTAACATGCAGTGGTTCAAGAAGGTGGCTCACCACCACCTTCTCAATAAACCCTGGTTTTGCCAGCGATGCGCACGTCCCATGAATAAATAAAAAATAACATAACTTCCTTGCTTTTGAACTCTATGCCTCTAGGATACCATATGCTTTTTTAACAGCCTTCTTAACTTGTCCTGCCACCTTCAAAGATTTGTGTACATACACTCGCAGGTCCCTCTGTTCCTGAACCTCATTTTAAAATTGTACCATTTAGTTTATATTGCCTGTCCTCATTCTTCCGACCAAAATGTATCACTTCACACTTCTCTGCGTTAAATTTCATCTGCCATGTTTCTGTCCCTTTTACCAGTCTGTCTATGTCCTCCTGAAGTCTGTTACTATCCTCCACATTGTTTACTACATTTGAGTTTCATGCCATCTGCAGACTTTGAAATTATACCCTGTAGACCCAAGTCCAGGCCATCAATATATATCAAAAAGAGCAGTGGTCCTAATACTGATCCCTGGGCAACACCACTGTATACTTCCCTCCAGTCCGAAAAACAACCGTTCACTACTACGCTCTGCTTTCTGTCCCTTAGCCAATTTTGTATCCACCCTATCACTGTCCCTTTAATCCCATGGACTTCAATTTTGCTATCAAGTCTATTATGTGATACTTTATCAAATGCCTTTTAAAAGCCCACGTACACACTATCAACCGCATTATCCTCATCGACCCTCTCCATTCATCAAAACTCAATCAAGTTTCCCCACCACCGACGTTAGGCTGACTGGCCTGTAATTGCCGGGTTTATCCCTCTCCCTTTTTTTGATGTGGAGATGCCGGTGATGGACTGGGGTTGACAATTGTAAACAATTTTACAACACCAAGTTATAGTCCAACAAATTTATTTTTAATTCCACAAGCTTTCGGAGGCTTCCTCCTTCGTCAGGTGAACGGTATGGAAATGACATTTTCGAATCCTTCGCATTTTAAAATGCCAGAACAATGCCTGGTGATTACTGCCCGTTGCCAAGGCAATCACAGTGAGCAGACAGAAAGGTGTCACCTAAAAAGGCCACCGAATATACAAACCCCCCAAAAAAAGAGAAGGAAGACAGTCAATGACCCGTTATATTAAAAACAGATAACATTTGTTCGCTGGTGGGGTTAAGTGTAGTGTGACATGAACCCAAGATCCCGGTTGAGGCCGTCCTCATGGGTGCGGAACTTGGCTATCAATTTCTGCTCGACGATTATGCGTTGTCGTGTGTCTCGAAGGCCGCCTTGGAGTATGCTTACCCGAAGGTCAGTGGCTGAATGTCCATGACTGCTGAAGTCATGGACATTCAGCCACCGACCTTCGGGTAAGCATACTCCAAGGCGGCCTTCGAGACACACGACAACGCAAAATCGTCGAGCAGAAATTGATAGCCAAGTTCCGCACCCATGAGGACGGCCTCAACCGGGATCTTGGGTTCATGTCACACTACACTTAACCCCACCAGCGAACAAATGTTATCTGTTTTTAATATAACGGGTCATTGACTGTCTTCCTTCTCTTTTTTTGGGGGGTTTGTATATTCGGTGGCCTTTTCAGGTGACACCTTTCTGTTTGCTCACTGTGATTGCCTTGGCAACGGGCATTGTTCTGGGATTTTAAAATGCGAAGGATTCGAAAATGTCATTTCCATACCGTTCACCTGACGAAGGAGGAAGCCTCCGAAAGCTTGTGGAATTAAAAATAAATTTGTTGGACTATAACTTGGTGTTGTAAAATTGTTTACAATTCCCTTTTTTTGAACAGAGATGTAGCATTTGCAATTCTCCATTCCTGTGGCACCATCCCCATATCTAAGGAGGATTGGAAGATTATGGCCAGAGCCTCCACAATTTCCACCCTTACTTCCCTCAGTAACCTAGGATGAATCCCATCTGGACTGGGTGACTTTTCTACTTTGAGTACTGCTTATCTTTGAAGTACCTCCTTTATCTATTTTTATCCTATCCAATATTGCTACTACCTCTTTTACTGCTCCAATGGCAGCATCCCCTTCTCTGGTGAAGACCGATGCGAAGCGTTCCTTTAATACCCCATCCATGCCCTCTGCCTCCACAAGAAGATCTCCTTTTTTGTCCCTAATCAGTCCTACCCTTTTACTATTGATATTTTTCTCTGGTTATAGGAGGTAAAATGGTAGGTCAGGGTCCATTACGATATACATTGCAAATAGCCTGTTGGAAGGCGTGAGCTCAATAAAGCAAACGCCCTTATCTCCATACTTCACATATTGCTCTTTGTAGAAAATACACTGGTACTAAGCCAGTTATAAAAACAGAAAATGCTGGAAATACTTGGCAAGTCAGGCAGCAGCCGTGGAGAAAGAAACAGAGTTAACTTTTCAGGTCAATGACCTTTTCAGTTCTGATGGAGGGTCTGCGACCTGAAACTTGAACTTTTTCTCCGCAGGTGCTGTCTGACTTGGAGTATTTCGAGCATTATCTGTTCTTATTTCAGATTTCCTGCATCCGCAGTATTTTGCTTTTTATTTTCTATGGTTCCTGCTTTGTGCCACAGGAGGGTGCTGTCGACGCTCGGCCAAACAGCAGTATGTAGTTTTGATGTCACTGATTGTCAGACTATCTCGTCTTGCTACAGAGAAAGGAAGGAATTTCCTTTTAAGCGGCGTTGGTCAGGCCCCTGAGATTGGTATGTTGCTTCGTTGCCAGCATGTAGTGCAGTCCAAGCTGTAATAATTCTTGCCCCTGCTTCGGGTAATTGAAACTGATCTATAAGGACTTGTACCAAAGCCCACATGGATGACAGTCAAATGTTGCTATTAAATCTTTTGCTATGAGGGATGGACAACTTCCACAATATAATAATCAGATATCGTTCATAGTTGAACAATGATTCTGTATTTCTCAAATCTTGGAAATTGAAAAGTTAGAATCATGCAACACAGAAAGGAGGCCATTTGGCCCATCGTGCCTGTGCTTGCTCTTTCAAAGAGCAATCCAATTCGTCCCACTGACCTCTTTCCCCTTGGCTCTGCAAACTTCTCCACATCAAAAATTCACCCAACTCCCTTTTGAAAGTTACTATTGAATCTGCTTCCACCACCCTTTCAGGCAGTGCGTTCCAGATCATAACAACTCGCTGCGTAAAAAATATGCTCCTCGTCTCCTCTCTGGTTCTCGTGCAGATTACCTTAAATCTGTGTCCTGTGGTTACCGACCCTCCTG
The DNA here is from genome assembly GCF_035084215.1 of Heptranchias perlo. NCBI lineage: Eukaryota > Metazoa > Chordata > Chondrichthyes > Hexanchiformes > Hexanchidae > Heptranchias > Heptranchias perlo. The sequence continues at coordinate 33,103,381 of NC_090344.1, read as the reverse complement.
CCAGTGGAAACAGTTTCTTATTAATTTTTTCATTAATCTTCTCTCCAATGCAAACCATCCCTGGCCAAACCGGGACCTTGTGAAGTGTCTTCGGTCTGGCTTCTTGTTCCCTATACAGAGCTGTACGTTGAAATTCACCTCTGCTATTCTGAAATTCTTCTAACCCGTGTGCTTGTCAAGTATATCAACTCAGCGTGTCTGCGATGAATTGTTTTGAGTGAGAGCTGGCTTTGTTACTTGTCTGTTATTTGACAAAGTGGATGATGTGCCTCTGGTTTGTTTGTACTCTTGTCTCCTCCCCCCACATCCACCGTCCTGGAAATCTGCTTCAGAAACTGCTGCCGGAGCTCCTCTGCACACCGTTATGCCCCCTACGCTGGCCGCTGATGAAGGGGTTTCCGGGCGCACGTCAGAAACCACTTTGGTTTCTTATATCTCACAACTTGAGCACAAAATCTAGACCGACACTCCAATGCAATACTGAGGGAATGCTGCAGTGTCAGAGGTGCTGTCTTTTGGATAAGACATTAAACCGAGGCCCCGTCTGCCTTCACGATGGATGTAAAAGATCCCCTGGCACTATTTGAAGGAGAGCCGGGGAGTTCTCCCCGGTGTCCTGGACAATATTTATCCCTCAACCAACATCACTAAAAACAGATTATCAGGTCATTATCACATTGCTGTTTGTGGGAGCTTGCTGTGCGCACAATGGCTGCTGCGTTCCCTACATTGCAACAGTGACTACACTTCACTGACTGTAAAGCTCTTTGAGATGTCCTGAGGTCATGAAAGTTGCTGTATAAATGCAAGTTCGTTCTTTATTTTTAACTGTCTGTTTGTTTTCACAGCCGCTGGGCCGCTCGGCGGGCCTGGTCCGAGGGCTCGCTTCGCTGCCGCATTTCGAAGCATACGGACGAGGAGATTACCTCGGCAAGTGGACCTGTGCTTCAGTGCCAGATAAGAATCGGCTCCGGATGTTTGAAGCTGCTTTATTGACCTCTCTCAGAACCGTTAGGCGCCGCTCGCCAGTTCGCCCCGCGCCCTAATTGTCCCGTTTGTCCTTCCCACCCCACCCCACCCAGCGTGCGTTGGCTTCGGGTGATGCGCCTCCATCGACTCGCTCAACGGTGGCAGAGGGCAAGTCCTCGAGTCGAGACGTACCTCGCACCCCACTGTGGCTCCGTGTGTTCGATCAGGAGCGAGGGGGCCCCAAGCCCCTATTCCCACTGCCGTGCATGTTTGCTTGTGCCTAACACGATGCCACAGAGAGCTTGCACTTTTTTGGCCTTTTGAATTTGAGACTTTTTCTTTAAGCAATATATAGGGGCCATAAATATCAGATCGTCACTAATAAATCCAATAAAGAATTCAGGAAAAACTTCTTCACACAGAGAGTGGTGAGAATGTGGAACTCTCTACCACAAGGAGTAGTTGAGACAAATAGAATAGAAGCATTTAAGGGGAAGCTTGATAAACACATGAGGGGGAAATGAATAGGAGGATATGTTGATAGGGTGAGATGAATTAGGGTGGGAGGAGGCTCATGTGGAGTATAAACACTGGCATAGACCATTTGGGGCGAATGGCCTGTTTCTGTGCTGTAAACTATGTGAGATGCTGCTTTCCCAGGCAGCTGGAGTGGGAGTTGCAGTGGAAATATTGTTGCATCTCACTATCATCTGGTGCCTGATAAATATTGTTTGGGTGTGGATGGGTAGGAACACTAATCCTGGCCACATATATGTTGGGGAGTAGAACATTGTGCTACTCGATCTGCATTCATTTCTTAAATATTGTACAGAAATAGATGAAGTTGTGTCTGGGGGCAGTGGGGCCCCCACGAGGGTCAACTCTGGGCCTCCTGTTAGCCATCGTACGTCATGTCGCTGGAAGCACCCTGAACTATATTGTGGTGGGTTCAAGCCCCACTCCAGAGAATTGAGCACATAATCTAGGCTGACACTCCCAGTGCAGTACTGAGTGAGTGCTGCACTGTCGGAGGTGCCGTCTCTCAGATGAGATGGTCCCACCTGCCCTCTCGGGTGGATGTAAAAGATCCCACAGCACTATTTCGAAGAAGAGCAGGGCAGTTCTCCCGGGTGTTCTGGCCAACATTTATCCCTCAACCAATGTCGCTAAAACAGATGATCTGGTCATTATTACACTGCTGTTTGTGGGATCTTGCTGTGCGCGAATTGGCTGCCACGTTTCCTACATTACAACAGTGACTACACTTCAAAAGTACGTAATTGGCTGTAAAGCGCTTGGGATGTCCTGAGGTTGTGAACGGCACTGTAGAAATGCAAGTTCTTTCTTTAGCTTAAATTGCAGGCGACCTTGTGGCATAGGTAGGAAAATGGGAGTGTGGGGGGGCTGCCAGTGGGTGAGAGGGGTGGTAGAAGGCACAGAGTTGGGATAAAAGGGGCAGTCTTGGATTAGTGGGCAGTGGCAAATGGTGCCCCCCACGGATTTGTGCTCGGGCTTCAGATTTTATGTATAAATATATAATTTATATTATAACATATATAAATTATATATTTATACAATATCTCAGCTAAGTATGCATGACCTGGTGTTGGGAGTAGAGGGGCATGTTCTGACACGTTTTTTTGTCCTGTGTCAAATAAGGAAAAAGTATCTATCTTGCGTTTTACAATTTTGAAACGTTGGCGTTAAGATGGAAGCGGCTTAACTTAACCAAACTTCAAAATGGAACCTAGTTGTCTGCAAGATTCAGGGAGGACCTTGGATGTGTAGATGAGCCAGGATGCAGAAGCTTGATTGTCGGTACTAATTAAATTGTCGGTCTTCTGAGGGACAATGAGTCTCACCAACCTTTCAGTATCAAGTATGGTTTCAGTTGCATGTAACTCGTAGGAACATATGAACAGGAGAAGACCATTCAGCCCCATCGAGCCTGTTCTGCCATTCGATTAGATCATGGATGATCAGGCAGGCCAACAGAGGAATTAATGACATCTTGGACGGTTGAACCATTAAGAGGGCTTTGCTATAAGAGGAAATGAGGTTCCCTGTTGAAAAGCTTTGGCAGGTACAGGCAAACTGGGCAAGGTATGTTTTCAGTCACCAGCAGACGAACCGAGGGGGCCTGCCTATAGGTCAATGGGTCACCCCGGGTGTGATTTACAGCCTATCGTGATTTTCAGTTTGCTGCGTTGCACTGACTCAACCATGTGCAGCAGTTAAGAGGAGATCCATAGGAGTCACCTTCCATGCAACCATTGTCAGACACTCAAAGGGGCTCCTGAAAAAAGGAAGAATTTTGGACTAAAACAAAGCAAAATGCTGCAGATGCTGGAAATCTGAAATAAAAACAGAAAATGCTGGAAACACTCAGTGGGTCAGGCAGCATCTGTGAAGAGAGAAACATAAGAACATAAGAACATAAGAAATTGGAGCAGGAGTAGGCCAATCGGCCCCTCGAGCCTGCTCCGCCATTCAATAAGATCATGGCTGATCTGATCCCAACCACAAATCTAAAGAACACAAGAAGTCGGAGCAGGACCCGGCCACATAGCCCCTGGGCCCTCTCCGCCACCCACAGGGCATTGACCGATCCGAACTCAGCTTCATGTCCAATTTCCTGCCCGCTCCCCATAACCCCTAATTCCCTTTACTTCTAGGAAACTGTCTATTTCTGTTTTAAATTTATCTAATGATGTAGCTTCCACAGCTTCCTGGGGCAGCAAATTCCACAGTCCTACCACCCTCTGAGTGAAGAAGTTTCTCCTCATCTCAGTTTTGAAAGAGCAGCCCCTTATTCTAAGATTATGCCCCCTAGTTCTAGTTTCACCCATCTTTGGGAACATCCTTACTGCATCCACCCGATCAAGACCCTTCACAATCTTATATGTTTCAATAAGATCGCCTCTCATTCTTCTGAACTCCAATGAGTAGAGTCCCAATCTACTCAACCTCTCCTCATATGTCCGCCCCCTCATCCCCGGGATTAACCGAGTGAACCTTCTTTGTACTGCCTCGAGAGCAAGTATGTCTTTTCTTAAGTATGGAGACCAAAACTGTATGCAGTATTCCAGGTACGGTCTCACCAATACCTTATATAACTGCAGCAATACCTCCTTGTTTTTATATTCTATCCCCCTAGCAATAAAAGCCAACATTCCGTTGGCTTTCTTGATCACCTGCTGCACCTGCATACCAACTTTTTGATTTTCTTGCACTAGGACCCCCAGATCCCTTTGTACTGCAGTACTTTCCAGTCTCTCGCCATTAAGAAAATAACTTGCTCTCTGATTTTTCCTGCCAAAGTGCATAACCTCACATTTTCCAATATTATATTGCATCTGCCAAATCTCCGCCCACTCACCCAGCCTGTCTATATCCCCTTGCAGGTTTTTTATGTCCTCCTCACTCTCTACTTTCCCTCCCATCTTTGTATCATCTGCAAATTTTGATATGTTGCACTCGGTCCCCTCCTCCAAATCGTTAATATAGATTGTAAAGAGTTGGGGACCCAGCACCGACCCCTGTGGAACAGGTAGATAAGGTGGTTAAAAAGGCACATGGGATACTTTCCTTTATTAGCCGAGGCATAGAATATAAGAGCAGTGAGATTATGCTAGAACTGTACAAAACATTGGTTAGGCCACAGCTTGAGTACTGCGTACAGTTCTGGTCACCACATTACAGGAAAGATGTGATTACACTAGAGAGGGTACAGTGGAGATTTAGAATCATAGAAAGGTTACAGCACGGAAGGAGGCCATTCGGCCCATTGAGTCCGCGCCGGCACTCTGCAAGAGCAATCCAGCTAGTCCTACTCCCCTGCCCTATCCCTGTAGCCCTGCAGATTTTTTCCTTTCAAGTACTTATCCAGTTCCCTTTTGAAGGCCATGATTAAATCTGCCTCCACCACCTCCTTGGGCAGTGCATTCCAGATCACAACCACTCGCTGTGTAAAAAAGTTTTTCCTCATGTCGCCTTTGGTTCTTTTGCCAATCACCTTAAATCCATGTCTTCTGGTTCTTGACCCTTCTGCCAATGGGAACAGTTTCTCTCTATCTACTCCTTAATGATTTTGAATACCTCGATCAAATCTCCTCGCAACCTTCTCAGTTCTAAGGAGAACAACCCCAGTTTCTCCAGCCTATCCACGTAACCAAAATCCCTCATCCCTGGAATCATTCTAGATTTACGAGGATGTTGCCAGGGTTGGAGAATTTTTGCTATGAGGAAAGATTGGATAGGCTGGGGTTGTTTTCTTTGAAACAAAGGAGGCTGAGGGGAGATTTAATTGAGGTGTATAAAATTATGACAGGACTAGATAGAGTGGAGAGGGAGGACCTATTTCCCTTAGCAGAGGGGTCAGTGACCAGGAGGCGTAGATTTAAAGTAATTGGTAGAAGTATTAGAGGGGAGTTGAGAATTTTTCTCACCCAGAGGGTGGTGGGGGCCTGGAACTCACTGCCTGAAAGGGTGAAAGAGGCAGAAACCCTCAACTCATTAAAAAAGTACTTGGATGTGCACTTGAAGTGCCCGTAACCTACAGGGCTACGGACCAAGTGCTGGAAAGTGGGATTAAACTAGATAACTATTTTTTGTTGGGCACGGATGTGATGGGTCGAATGGCCTCCTTCTGTGCCGTAACTTTCTGAGATTCAGACAGGAGAGTGTGGCGAGAGCCTCGTGGTCTGTGTGCAGTGTTATTGTTGAGGGACAATTCTTAGTTTGATATCACACCATCCCAGTTCAGGCATACATGGGTTTTGCTCCATGGGAGACACAAGGTTATGAGATGCAATCACATGTCTAGATTTGCAGATGATGCTAAGCTGGGAGGTATAATGAATTGTGAAAAGCGCAGAATAGCAGTTGTCAGCACAGTCCAAATGAGGAAGCACTGGGCTGAAGAGGGATTAGCATACATAAGTCGTTAAAAGTAGTAGGGGCAAAAAGAGCTTCATTGTAAGAGATGCAGACTATAAATGAAACTGGGTACCGCTGCAGTTGTAGAGTGTGGTGGTCAGATCTCGTTTGGAGTATTTGTGTTCGGCTTTGGGCACCCGCCTCGGACCCGAGCTTCTACCGATGGCTCCTCACACACTGCCCAGTGACGAGGTGACCTTTGCAGAGGAGCAAGTGAGAACGTCAACGGACGAGGAAGAAGGATGGCAGCCATCATAAGTAAAGGTAGCCGTCAAAGCCGTTCTCACCCGGAGCCCTTGCAACCAGCAACGAGAGCCACGGTAACCCTTTCAGATTCAGCTCCAATTCCTCGAGGTGGGGTGCTCCAACCAACCGTGCCACGTGGTTTCCCCCATCAACCAACGCATTTCTAAAACTGTGGTATCATCCTGCAAATAATGGGACAACTCAAGGTTTTGCTTCAAGGCTCTTGGGTGAGTTGGTTCCATTCTCTTCGCTCCTAAAATATGCCATGCAGAATAGGAGCGTTTCACGTTTAAAGCAAAAGTTGAGTCTCCATCAACAACAACTTGCATTTATACAGCGCCTTTAACGTAGTAAAACGTCCCAAGGCGCTTCACAGGAGCGTTAATTTGACACCGAGCCACATAAGGAGATATTAGGACAGGAGAGTCAAAGTAGGTTTTAAGGAGCGTCTTAAAGGTGTAGACAGGCGGAGAGGTTTAGGGAGGGAATTTCAGAGCTTTGGTTGGATGACTTTCGTTTATTTATGAATTAACCCCAACCCCCTCCCCACTTATCTGTTTAATGTAGTCGCTGTGGCTTTGCCGAGTTAATATTCTTTCTTCTCCTGCAGGCAGAGGTCTCTTAGGTAGAGGAATATCCAGCTACCTGCTGGGAGGGTTTAAACATGAAGTGGGTCAGGCAGCTGGAGACGTCTTTCCGGCAAGAGTAGCAAAGCAGTCGAGCTACGACCAAGGCAGGTAAGGACAGCGATACGAGGTGGGGGGGGGTGGTCAGAAGGAGAAAGGGCTGCAAACAGTGACTGGTGTTTGATCTTACTTGTAAGAGTGCCAATCTGCTCTTGTCGCTGACCGAGCTTCAGCTACTGAGCCTTGTAGTTAATTAGTCTACCGTGCCTAGTGGCACATGAGGCAACCTATTTCTTCCACTGCTGCCTGCCCAGACCAAAATATTTAATTCCGATCGGATTATCTCCTTGCCTTACATCCGGCAGATCACAGTTGATGTTGATATTTGCCAGTGTGCAGCAGATTCGCCTTGTCTCTGGATTGTTTCAGGAACCAAAGACATTTTTACTTTGACAGCTCATTAGTCTGACTCCCAACCCCCTACCAGGAGGTCAGTGCACTGCCTTTAGTCTGGTTCCTACCTTTCGGGTTGTCTGGCCCTACCAGGAGTTGTATTCCCGCCAGCATAGCTGATAGGAACTCTCAAGCCTTTCACCACGTCACGGTGCAGTCCCTCGGGAAAGGGGAGTTATCGGGCAGGAGGAGGTCACAAGCATAGGAAGATTTGGTGGTGGGAGTCTGGAACTCACTGCCTGAAAGGGTGGTAGAGGCAGAAACCCTCAACTCTTTTTAAAAAGTACTTGGATGTGCACCTGAAGTGCTGTAACCTACAGGGCTACAGCTGGAAAGTAGGATTAAGCTGGATAGCTGTTTTTCAGCCAGCACAGACATGATGGCCTCCTTCTGTGCCGTAACTTTCTATGATTTTATGAAGTCAGGCCGTGAAGGGATTTCAACACAAGGATGAGAATTTAACATGTTAATATGGCTGCTTGACTGTCAGGAGCAGGTTAATAATCAATATTTCCGTGACAAAAGGCATTTTTACATGAACAGGTCAATAGGCTGACTCTCAATCCCCTACCATGTGGGCAGTGCACTGCCTTTAGTCTGACTCCTACTGTTCAACCAGGCTGGCCCTGTCAGGAGTTATACTCCCGCCAGCATAGCTCATAGGAGCACACAAGGTGCAGTCCCTCAGGAAGGTACCGCAACTTGTCGATACAACAAGGGTTCCAGCCAGGGTGCATCCCGTTCCGTCGGAGAGAGTTCTTAGTGCGGGTGACTGCACTATTTGCGGGAGCTCCTCTCCCAGCAGTTAAAGTCTAGCTGCTTAGAACATGCAGGTCGGCGAGTCTGCTGTGTCTAAACGTTGACGTGAACTGCAGCTCCAAGCGTCCCCCTGCGCTGTTACACTACACGGGGTGTTGACTACCTGCTCATGGGAAAGGTGATGGGAAAAGACCATTGGGTCATCCATGCCTGACTACCCTCCCCAATCACTGGTATTGCTAACTCCTGGCGGGGGGGGGGGGGAGGCAAAAAAAAAAATAGCTTCAGGGGAAATTCTTCCCCAACTCTGTCAGAAAGACAGACTTGTATTTGTATAAGTTCTCGGAGATCATGGTTATCCATGACTCATCACTAGATATGCATAAACTACACCCAATTTCCTTAGCTTAGAACTATACAAGAATGGAAACAACCAGGCAGATAGTAAAGGCCACTTTAACTTTGGTACCTTTCAGGAGGCTACGGTACCTGTTTTCAGTGTTGCTTCTTCATTGGTTTCAGCAGAAAGAAAAAGAACAAACGACCTTGCATTTCTACAGCACCTTTCATGACCTCAGGACGTCCCAAAGCGCTTCACAGCCAATGAAGCACTTTTTGAAGCGTAGTCACTGTTATAATGTAGGAAACACGGCAGCCAATTTTCGCACAGCAAGATCCCACAAACAGCAATGAGATAATGACCAGATAATCTGGTTTATTGATGTTGATGGAGGGATAAATATTGGCCAGGACATCAGGGAGAACTCCCCAGCTCTCCTTCGAGTAGTGGCCGTGGGATCTTTTACATCCACCCGAGAGGGCGGTCGGGTCCTCTGTTTAACGTCTCACCCGAAAGACCGCGATTGCGACAGTGCAGCACTCCCCCAGTACTGCACTGGGAGTGTCGGCCTGGATTATGTGTTCAAGTTTCTAGAGTGGGACTTGAACCCGTGACCTCCTGAATCCGAGAGGTTGGAGTTCAGCACAGCGAGGTCGGAATGAACACCTCCCTGGCAGGGCGAGTGGTGCCTGGGATTTTGGGTGGTGCTGTGCCGCAGAGAGTTAGCCCGAATGCTGACAAGCCACCCAGTGGGAACGATGCTGCAGCGTCTCCCTGCAGTGGAAGGAAAAATCGCAGCAAAGGTCGTTCCAGGAGACCCTCGGCGCTTTTTGAGGGCTTTGGCAGTTTGGGAGCAGGCAGTCCCATCAACAGAGGTGCTGAGGCCCAAGTGTACCAAAGATCTAAAGATGGCGGATGATTTAATAGAAAAATGACAACAGCCTGCATCTAGCTTAATGGAGAGCAGAAAAATACACAACTTAAAAAAAAAAAAATGCGTGCACACAGACACATGAAAGATCAGGCCACAGATTTAAATTGTAAACTTAAATCAGTTGCTGGGTGGAAATGCTCATTTAGTCGTTGGGGGGGAAAATTCTACCTATTTTAAAAAGTTTTGTGTATAATATTGGGTAATATTTACATGATGTATTCTCCTTCCCCCACCCCCAGTTTTAGAGGTAGAGGGACAGCTCCTGAGTCTCCACTCTCCAACACTGAGGAACTTGCAGCCCAATTGAAGGGATTGGAGTTGGGACGAGCAACGTTTGGGAGGAACAGAGTTCTTCCTCCCTCGGCCGTATTTGCACCCGGTGACAGGAGGTTGGCTCTCTTTGAGGACGTCTCTGGGGCAGAAGAGAAAGAAACTCAGGGGTGAGTAAGTAGCACAGAACTCTGCGCTGATGTGGGCTGCTTTACTCTGCGCGCTGATGTGGGCTGCTTTACTCTGCGCGCTGATGTGGGCTGCTTTACTCTGCGCGCTGATGTGGGCTGCTTTACTCTGCGCGCTGATGTGGGCTGCTTTACTCTGCGCGCTGATGTGGGCTGCTTTACTCTGCGCGCTGATGTGGGCTGCTTTACTCTGCGCGCTGATGTGGGCTGCTTTACTCTGCGCGCTGATGTGGGCTGCTTTACTCTGCGCGCTGATGTGGGCTGCTTTACTCTGCGCGCTGATGTGGGCTGCTTTACTCTGCGCGCTGATGTGGGCTGCTTTACTCTGCGCGCTGATGTGGGCTGCTTTACTCTGCGCGCTGATGTGGGCTGCTTTACTCTGCGCGCTGATGTGGGCTGCTTTACTCTGCGCGCTGATGTGGGCTGCTTTACTCTGCGCGCTGATGTGGGCTGCTTTACTCTGCGCGCTGATGTGGGCTGCTTTACTCTGCGCGCTGATGTGGGCTGCTTTACTCTGCGCGCTGATGTGGGCTGCTTTACTCTGCGCGCTGATGTGGGCTGCTTTACTCTGCGCGCTGATGTGGGCTGCTTTCATTTTGCTAAATTTATTTTGGCCATAAAAATGCAAACATAGCACTAGGGTTCATTTCTTGAGGAATAGAATTGAAAAGCAGAGAAGCTATGTTAACCTCTTCCCACACTTGGAGCACTGTGTATAGTTCTGGTCTCCATATTACAAAATGGATATAGAGGCACTGGAGAAGGTGCAGAAAAGATTTACAAGGATGATACTAGAACTGAGAGGCTAAACATATCAGGAAAAATTGAACAGTCTGGGGCTCTTTTCTCTAGAAAAAGAGAAGGCTGAGAGGTGACCTGATAGATTTTTTTAAGATTATGAAAGGGTTTGATATGGTAGAGGTAGAGACGATGTCCCCACTTGTAGGGGTGACCGAAACTAGAGGTCGTAAATATAAGATAGTCACTAATAAATCCAATAGGGAATTAAGGTGAAACTTCTTTACCCAGAGAGTGGTTAGAATGTGGAACTCTCTACCACCAGGAGTAGTTGATGCGAATAGCATGGATGCATTTCAGGGGAAGCTCGATAAACACATGAGGGGGAAAGGAATAGAAGGATATGCTGATAGGGGGAGTATAAACACAGCCACAGACTAGTTGGGCCAAATAGCCTGCATCTGTGCTGTACATTCGCTGTAATTCAAGATCCAGTTTGTGTGGTGAACGTTTCCTGATCAAAAGCTAAACTGCTTCATTAGTCCCGGTACTGACAGCGCCTTGAACCTTGAAAAGTGCAGAAAATTGTCTCAGAAGAGTTCACCTCTCAGGCTAGGAGTTAAGCTGAGGACGGCCCTCAACCCATTTGGTCTCATTGCTCCCGTATACCAACCCTACCGTCGTCCCCTCATTCCCTCTGGCTGTTAAGCAGCTCTTGTGTTGGGATCAGGTGGCGTGTGAGCCAGGCTTCCTGGCTGATGGTCATAGCCTCTGGCTGCGTGAGGCTGTTGGGAGCCCACAGTGCAACCAGTGCACTAAAACCCAGTGTAAAAGCAGCTTGAAATGAGCTCGGCGTCCAGGTCTCAATACTTCCCAGGCAGCCGGTGCCAGCTGTGAGTCATCCTTTGTAACTCGAATTACAGCGAATGTACAGCACAGAAACAGGCCATTCGGCCCAACTGGTCCATGCCGGTGTTTATGCTCCACACGAGCCTCCTCCCACCCCTCTTCATCTCACCCTATCAGCATATCCTTCTATTCCTTTCTCCCTCATGTGTTTATCCAGCTTCCCCTTAAATGCATCGATACTATTCACCTCAACTACTCCTTGTGGTAGCAAGTTCCACATTCTAACCATTCTCTGGGTAAAGAAGTTTCTCCTGAATTTCCTATTGGATTTATTAGTGACCACCTCACCTTTATGGCCCCTAGTTTTGGACTCCACAAGTGGAAACATCTTCCCTATGTCACAGTTGTCCTTCAAAATGAATGTTCTTCAGGGGATTGTTTGAGTACTCGTTTCACCTGTTGGTTGCTGGATACTTCAGGCCGAAGCCTGAGTTGAGGAAGAGTTTTGCACCAACAGGATGCGCTGGCCGGTGCTAATTCCCATTGTATGTTTTATGTAGGGAGCCGGTTGTGAAGAAGGGGTCATCGGGAACACCCGTACCTCTGGCAGTGAACCTGATCAAAATACACTGCAGGAACGAGGCCGTGTACCAGTACCATGTCACCTTCAGGTACGTGACTCCAGCCTTTACACCTCCTTCTGGGAGCCAGGCGGGTTCACACGCTGGGATGTTGCGGGTTTACTCTTCAGGCACTGGAGCTGGGTTAGGGACGGGCCTCGAGGTTTTAATTTCAGCCCGGTGCCTTTCCCGCAAACGGGATTCACAGGCATGGGTCAGTCTTAATAATGAACCCCACTATCCAGTGAGGCCTCGTGTTACAGCAAAGAGACACTGAGTTAGAGGTAAAAAACACAAAGAGTAGAACGGGAAAAGAGCAAAGGAGAGAGACAAATAGCAGAGACGAGTCTAGGAAGAGAGAGAAGTTGTGGGGAGGCGAGTGACTGAAATGAAGAAAGTAAGAGACATTTTGTACTTCAGCATCAGCTCAAAGCATTTGAACCCAGCCTTCCCTGTAATGGAAATGTCCCCTTTTGTCAAATGTGACCCACTCACTAGTTGCCTTTCCAAGATCTGGCCAACTGTTGTGAAAGTTTGGACATCCCCGGGCTACTGCCTGCTCCAGAATTCTAATTCAGCAGCTTAGCTTGGCATTGAAAGGTCTGCAGACAGGGCCCAAATGTGGTATTAAGCTGCTTAGGCTGTATTTGCATGAAAGCAGCTGGAGGAAATGGCAGAACTTCAAATCGTTTTCATTGTATTTTGTACCTGGCATATGAATCGCTTAATTTTCACGGTATTAGTCCATAATCAAGAAGATGGCATCCAAATTTAAAGGTGAGACCCTCGGATGCATTTGCACTGCTCAGGGTGTGCCTGATTCTAACCAGTGCCGCTCTTGGTACTTAGTATTGCTGAGCGTACACATTAAACTCCTGGTTCAGTTCATTTCTTCGTAACAGTAAGCCCTGCCGTAACTTGCTTTGGTTTACTCCACTCGTACAAACATTGCTGTTCACTTCAGTCCTAATGTAGAATGCCGGAATGTACGCTACGCAATGTTGAAGGAGCATCGACCAATTACTGGACAAGTCACTGCTTTTGACGGCACCATACTCTACCTGCCTGTGGAACTACCTGAGGTCAGCTCACCTTTTACGAATTCAGTCATTGTAAAGCACAACTTTAACTGATCAATATTTGAATGCCTCTGAGTCAGAAGGTCGTGGGTTCAAGTCCCACTCCAGAGACTTGAACACATGATCTAGGCCGACAATCCCAGTGCAGTGCTGGGGGAGCGCCGCACTGTCGGAGGGGCGGCGCGGGGGGAGCGCCGCACTGTCGGAGGGGCGGCGCGGGGGGAGCGCCGCACTGTCGGAGGGGCGGCGCGGGGGGAGCGCCGCACTGTCGGAGGGGCGGCGCGGGGGGGAGCGCCGCACTGTCGGAGGGGCGGCGCGGGGGGGAGCGCCGCACTGTCGGAGGGGCGGCGCGGGGGGGAGCGCCGCACTGTCGGAGGGGCGGCGCGGGGGGGAGCGCCGCACTGTCGGAGGGGCGGTGCAGAGGGAGCGCTGTATTTATATAACACCTTCAACATAGTAAAACACCCTAAGGCCCTTCACTGGAGTGTAGATACAACTTGACACCAAGCCACGGAAGGAGATATTAGGACAACTTGGTCACATGGGTGGGTTTTAAAGAGGGTCTTAAAGGAGGAGGAGAGTGAGGTGGAGAGGTTTAGGAAGGAAATTCCAGAGCTTAGGGCCTAGGCAGCTGAAGGCACGGCCGCCAATGCTGGGGCGAAGGAAGGCAGGGATGCACAAGAGGCAGGATTTGGAGGAGCGCGGAGATCTTGGAGGGTTGTAGGGCTGGAGGAGATTAGAGATGGGGGGGAGGGGGCGAGGCCACGGAGGGATTTGAACACAAGGATGAGAGTTTTAAAAACGAGGCGTTGGTAGACCGATTTAAATAGATAAGTTTTCCATTGGGTGATTGTTTTAAACTATTACTTTTTGTAATATTAAATAACTCGTCATTATTTCTGTGCATTGCCAGTGCTAAATATGGAAAACAGGAGGTGCTGCCTCCTAAAAGTGCTCTTTATGCAGCCACAGTGAGGAATATGAGTTTTGCCCACTACTGCACGCCATGTAAATGTGAGCTGTGCTTTCAGTGTTTGGCAATGACTCTTCAAGAGTCAGATGGTGGAGGCGCCATTCTGAAGCTGGGCTATTCCAATTTGTGCATCGTTGAGAAACTGAGATCTTAATCTAGTGTTCCATGCTAGGTGGTCAGTCTCAAATCGCAAAGAAAAACCGACGGCTCGGAGGTGAACATCAAAATTCAAATGACCAAGATTCTGCAACCAAATTCTTATCTATGCGTCCCCTACTACAATGTGGTATTCAGAAGGTAATGTGGTTGTAATGTTTCCTCGTGTTAACAGATTAACACAGACCCTCTCTCTTTCTCTCCCTCTCTTTCTCATATCTCTTTCTCTCTTTCTCCCATCCTGCTTATCTTCCTGTAACTGGCTTAACACAGACCGTTTCTGCCCGCCCGCCTGGCGCGCGCTGGCGCTCTTCTTTCCTTCCTTTTCCCTCTTTCCCCCCCTTTCATATTTGGGTTAGTGTAACTAAGCCTAACAATCATGATCACAGTATATCGCTTAAACAGAATACATAAGACTCCCATTATGTCTCCCATCACCTCAGACACATACCACTACACCACTTTATACAGGTTAAACTACTCTTCCAAATTTATTTCCAAATAAAAAAAATACACTGGCGGGGAAAGTTAGCAAAACGCTATAGCAGACTATTAAAACGACATTGTGTTGAATGTTTTTAAAATGGACCATGCTTATTCCAGCTTCTCTCAGCAAACTCTTAGGAGGGTCTCTGGTGGTTGCGGAGGTCCACTGTGCAGCAGTGCAGTGAGTAAGAGACTGAAGGATGGCTGAACATCTCCACATTGGATCCCTTTGATGCTGCCCTCTCGATCTCTCTGACAATTGTCTTCAAATGAAGTTTGAGCAGACGAGCGTGCCAGCAAACAATGACCTGGAATCGTGTTTCCTGGCATCATGTCTTCCAGCTGCCGCTAGGCTGAATTCACATACAATAGCTCTGGATGATCCTAGAATATCCACGTTGAATTAGATGACTCGGACTTCTTGCATTGCTGCCATCTCATGTGTATTGCCCATCACAGTACTCATGCCATCACCACACCCGGCAGGTGCCACTGGAGTGAATATTGACTCATGGGCGTGACGTTGCTCGAGCCCGGCCCAAGTGTTGGTGCAGTGTTGGTGCAGTGTTGGTGCAGTGTTGGTGCAGTGTTGGTGCAGTGTTGGTGCAGTGTTGGTGCAGTGTTGGTGCAGTGTTGGCGCTGTGTTACTTGAAGCACTTTACTTTGTTGAGTTCTGCACTTAGCCATGTAAAGAACTTCAATGCAGTACCGTCAGTCTACAGCCTGACCGTATCAAATGACACATTACACTGCTTCGTGAATTGTACCGGTGGTGTAACTAAACACAGCCGACTCTGCACACGGAATTTCTCACTCTCCTGAAGGCAGTGGTAAATGTCGGGAATATGGTTAACGTCCCACAGAATTTTAATGGAAACGCCCCAGAATCAGGGCCCCTTGTACAGTCCCACTAAGTGAATTGTAGTGGAGCAGCCCCTTGTAATGGAGGAGCCCCAGGATCAGGGTCCCTTGCATAGTCCCACTCGGTGAATTGTAATGGAGCAGCCCCAGAGTCCTGCCCCTTGTAATGGAGGAGCCCCAGGATCAGGACCCCTTGTACAGTCCCACTTGGTGAATTGTAATGTTGGAGCCCCAGAGTCAGGGCCCCTGTACAGTGCAAATCAGTGAATTGTAATGGAGGAGCCCCAGATTCAGGCCCTAATAAGCTGGAGTGTGTTACGAGGCAATATTTCTGATGAATTCAAGCTACAAGCAGTTGAAATGGCTTGTTTTCAGTAAGTACGTTTTGTTGGTAACTGATATGGTGGGCCATGTAACAGCCCGTCATTTGATTTTCAGTTTTGTTGATCTTTATTTTACTGTATATTGCAGGGAAACAGCTAGACCATATATACTGTCAGTAAGGGTACTGTTGTATTGAAGACGCTGCTTTTTTTTATATACAGAGCCATGAGGATTCTGGAATTAAAATTGGTCGGACGAAATTTCTATGACCCAACAAATGCTATTGTTCTCCCCCCGTACAGGTGAGTGTGGTTAATGGCAAAATATCCATCGCCAAAAGCCCATTCATGACCTTGTTGTGATGGGCTCCTCCAGACTGGCGGAAAAAAGGTGACTGACGAGCTTCAATATCCAGTGGGTCCCTGAGTCCGATGGGATACATCCCACAATCTCCAGGAATTAAAGGAGGAAATTAGTGATCTGTTGGGTGGTTTTTTTTAAGAGCTCCATAAAGGATTGGAGCAGTGCCTGAGGGCAGGAGAATAGTCTTGTAGTATTTGAAAAAGGGGTACTGTACAAACCTGGTAATTACAGCCTTGCTAGCATAGTGTGGGAAATCGAAGGTGAGTACGGAGGAGGGAGCCAGTTGTCCCCTGTAGCTTACCTTTGGATAGAAGCTGATGAAACCTCACAACACAGTGAACTAGCTGACTCCATTGTATTTCCTCCATTCCCCTACCTGCAGACCACCCTGTGTATGTAGAAGAAGCAGCACTTGCTGACATTAGTCCTCAACTTACCTTTTGCCAGGGTTAACCTTTCCGTTCTAATAATTATCTTCTACACCTCTCTTGGGTCCCCTCTCGTTTTACCACCTTTCATGTCTGAAGAGCTTTTCAAACCTTTCCCCCTCACCCAGTCCCCTGACACCAGGGATTATCCCCATGCCCTTTCTCTCTGCCTGTTCCAGGGTCAGATCGTTCCCCTGTCCTTGAGTGACCAGAACGGAGCACGGCACTCACGGTGCAGCCTGACCAGAGCACACTGCAGCTTCAACATGAGTCTCAGAGTTGGATCCTGTTGATTTGGCAGTTCTGTTTGCTCATCTGCACTGATTGAATATGTCAATGTTGACTAATAATACTCCCAGATTGCTTTTGGCCAGGTTAGCTACTTCAGTATCAATCATAAAGTAAATATAGCCCCCAATTTTTTCTTGTGTTAAACCCAGTAGTGAACAGTATTGAATTTCATTTGTCACATTTCTGCCTACTTGCAAATAGTATCTCGGTGGTCCTGTAACGCCTTGGCTGCTGCGTTACACTCTACTAGTGGCCACCCCAGTCTGGTGGTATACGAGTCTGAGCAAGTTGCATTGTGTTTCTGAATCCAGCTGGTTTATGAAGATTAGGACATCCCAGAACAATGAAGGAGGTTTTTGTCGGAATAGCAGGGGCACTACCTTAATTTTCCAAAAATCTTCAGCCACAGAAGTTGTCCCAAAGAACTGGAGGGTGGTAACTGTTCACCCCTTTTCAAGAAAGGCTCGCAGTTGACCTGGGAAATCCAGCCCATTTGGTCTTACCTTGGTTATGAGTAAACCTCCAGAGTCCTTAATATGGGATTAAATTAGTGAAAGGCACAGGCTAATCGGGGACAGTCAACATGGATTTGTAATGGGGAGGTCATGCTCGACTTCATGACATGTTTTGAGGAAATCATGGTGTATAAATCAAGGGAATTCAATGGATTTTGTGTGAAACCTTTCAGCAGGTGTTATGGAGCAACATAAGAGACCTGAACGTTGAAGTATTGGTAGAAGGGTGACTGAGGGCCAGAATCCAAGAGCAAATGGCTATTTTTCAGATTGGTGGTATGTGGGTACTGGTGTACCTCCATTTATATATTGATTTGGATGTGGGCACAAAAGGAGCGATGCCAATTTGCCAATACCGATGGCAAATGGAGGAATGCAAGAAATTGCAGGACATGGGCAAGGAGGTGGCAGAGGCACAGAGGTATGAACTAGTATATTTCGGGGAAAAAGAACAGAAAAAGTAAACCTTAAATAGCAAAACTTAGAACGGGGTTGGTGGGGGGGGGGGACAGCGATTGAGGAGGATTAATAGAGAGAGTTTTAAAGGTGGCAGGGAAAGCAGAAAAGAGTGTTGAAAAGGTAATGGGATCCTGGGTTTTATTCATGAGGACATTGAATAGAAAAGAAGGAAGTGATGCTTTATTTATGTAAGACATTGGTTAGGCTGCAGTTGGCGCATTGTGTGCAGCTCTGGGTATCATAGGATAGATACGAGAGTCACGGATAGGGTTACAGCAAAGATTGAGGGAAGGGAACCAGCCAAACATGAGAATGCAGGTAACCAGGGATGGGCAACAAATGTGGACTTGTCAGGTTGTCTCATCGAAGGACAATTTGCAGTTTTCCCCTTGTCTCTAAGGGGAGTTTCTGTTGCCTGAAGTCCAAAGGATGCAGACTTGAACGTTTATGGCGGACAACTGGTTTAGCCATTCGTCCAGATCTGGCTGGACCACATAAAGCACAATCTGGTCCTGCTGCCTTCTGCCAAAACTGCTCACTATTCCAGGATCATCCTGGAATGCAAAGATAACCCCCGGCTTTTCTTCATTATAAACCGTCTTATAAAACCCCTTTCCCCTGCCCCCTCCACCCTCACCCTCAACGAAAAGTGTGAGGAGCTCATGGACTTCTTTGTCACTAAGCCCATCCGTTCAGCTGTCTCTGCCTCTTCCCTCCCTTCCCCTAGTCCACCAAGCCTAACTTCCCCTATGAGTCCCCCCTGCCCTAGCCCTGAACTCACATCTTTCTTTAGTTTCTCTCCTATCTCCCCTCATGCCCTCTCTGAGCTCATCTTGACCATGAGACCCACCTCCTGCCCCTTGACCCTATTCCCACTAAACTGCTGACCACCTAACTTCCCTTCCTGGCCCCCATGTTAGCTGATATTGTTAACGGTTCCCTCTCCTCAGGTACTGAGTCCCTCTCCCTCAAATCTGCCAGCATAACCCCCCTCAAAAAAACCACCCTTGACCCCTTTGTCCTTGCAAACTACCGCCCCATCTCTGAAGTCCTTGAACACGTCGTTGCTTCCCATATCCGTGCCCATCTTTCCCACAACTCCAAGTTTGAATCCCTCCAATCAGGTTCCCGCCCCACCACAGTACTGAGATGGCCCTTATCAAAGTCACAAATGACATCCTATGTGACAGAGACCATGGTAAACTATCCCTCCTCATCCTTCTCGACCTGTTTGCAGCCTTTGACACGGTTGACCGCACCATCTTCATCCAACACCTCTCCTCCTTCGTCCAGTTGGGTAGGACTGCTCTCTCCTGGTTTCATTCTTTTCTATCCATTCGTAGACAGAGAATCACCTGCAATGGCTTCTCTTCCCACTCCTGCACCATTACCTCTGAAGTCCCCCAAGGATCTATCCTTGGCCCCCTCCTATTTCACATCTACGTGATATCATCCGAAAACACGTTAGATTCCACAAGTACACAGATGACACCCAGCTCTACCTCGCCACCACCTCCCTCGACCTCTCCACTGTCTCTGACTTGTCACACTGCTTGTCCGACATCGAGTACTGGAAGAACAAATATTTCCTCCAACTAAATATTGGGGAGACCGAAGCCATTGTCTTTGGTCCTCGCCACAAACTCCGTTCCCTGGCCACTGACTTCATCTCTCTCCCCGGCCACTCTCTGAGGCTGAACCAGACCGTTCACAACCTTGGTGTCCTATTTGATCCTGAGATGAGCTTCTGACCACATATCCGCTCCATTACCAAGACCGCCTACTTCCATCTCTGTAATATCGCGCGTCCCTGCCCCTGCCTCAGCTCATCTGCTGCTGAAACCCTCATCCGTGCCTTTGTCACCTCTAGACTCAACTGTTCCAATGCTTTTCTGGCCGGCCTCCCATCTTCCACCCTCCATAAACTTGAGCTCATCCAAAACTCTGCTGCCCATATCCTAACTCATACCCAGTCCCGTTCACCCATCACCCCTATGCTCGCTGACCTATATTGGCTCCCCGTCCGGCAATGCCTCGATTTTAAAACTCTCATCCTCGTGTTCAAATCCCTTCATGGGCTCGCCCCTCCCTATCTCTGTCACCTCCTCCAGCCCTACAACCCACAGAGATCTCTGCGCTCATCCAATTCTGGCCTCTTGCGCATCCCCGATTTTTATCGCTCCACCATTGGCGGCCGTGCCTTCAGCTGCCTAGGCCCTAAGCTCTGGAATTCCCTCCCTAAACCTCTCCACCCCTCCACTTCCCTCTCCGCCATTAAGACGCTCCTTAAAACCTACCTCTTTGACCAAGCTTTTGGTCACCCGTCCTAATATCTCCTTACGTGGCTCGGTGTCAAATTTTGTTTGAAAATCGCTCTTGTGCAGCGCCTTGGGACGTTTCACTACATTAAAGGCGCTATATAAATGCAAGTTGTTGTTGTTGTGCAGGCTGCAGATATGGCCAGGATACTCGGCAAGCATTCGAAGGACAGACGGAGGATTGATGTTACTGGTTGATGTATCCCATAAAGTAATCCGTAACGACTCTGTCATAGATGTTATGTGAGTATCGGTTCAAGCTCCTACATATTTAACCCATTCCTGTTTGGTGCCCCAAGGTGGGATCTTTGTACTTGGTTTGTGATCTCCCGATCTAGTAATCCACTGTACTTTCAGAAACACTTTGACCTCCACACAAGCTTTGCTTAAACTCAAGGTAGATCCTTCTTGGAGACTTTACTTTCTTGACTCTCTGTACTCACTAACCCTGGGTAGGCAGGAGGGCAGCGTTGAACCCACACCTCAGGGAAGGGTATCAATGGGTATGGAGCAAAGGCAGGTAGATGGAGTTGAGGTACAGATCAGCAATGCTCTAATTGAATGGCAGAACAGGCTCGAGGGGCTGAATGGCCGCCTCCTGTTCCTACATTTCCTGATGGTAGCTTTGTATTTGCTTCTTGAAGAATTGTCATTGTAATGATGCTGGGTTAGTAACACTATCAGTTTCAGCCAGGAGACGACCTTCGGTCCATCAAGCCCACCTATCCACAGTGTCCCCTTGGTGCATTTCTAATAACCCTGAATCCCATTTGTTGACCAGAATCTGTCTAGTTCCTTCTTGAAACCCATTCAGGTTTCTTGTTCCACCCCCCCATGCCGGTAATCTGTTCCAAACTCTGTTTAATGCATACGCTCCCCTCCAGTCTTACATAGAATTTACAGGACAGGAACAGGCCATTTGGCGGAACAGGCCATTTGGCTCAACAGGACTATGCCAGTGTTTATGCTCCACACGAGCCTCCTCCCACCCCTCTTCAGCTCACCCTATCAGCATATCCATCTATTCCTTTCTCCCTCATGTATTTATCTAGCTTCCCCTTAAATGCATCTATTCTATTCGCCTCAACTACTCCTTGTGATAGTGAATTCCACATTCTAACCGCTCTTGTTGGGTTCTATTTCCTCCCGTTCGCTCCAGCATATTGTACCCCATGTGGTGCTTTTCCTTGCAGGCAGGCTATATACCAGAAGAGCAGCGAGAACTTCCAGGACGACTGTACGAAGCAGTTGGTGGGCAGCATCATCATGACCAAATACAACAATCGCACCTACCGCATCGACGACATCGACTGGAACAAGGCTCCGTCGAGCTCCTTCCGGATGGCCGATGGGAAAGACATTACGTTTTGTGACTATTACAGGTCAGCAGGTGTTTAGTTACCAAAAATATGGAGCAACTGTCGCTAACTCGTGTGGCTACCACGCTCCGTGTGTAACATAGAATTTGCAGCACAGAAACAGGCCATTCGGCCCAACTGGTCTATGCCAGTGTTTATGCTCCATACGAGCCTCCTCCCATTCCTCTTCATCTCACCCTATCACCATATCCTTCCATTCCTTTCTCCCTCATGTGTTTATCGAGCTTCCCCTTAAATGTATCTTCGCTATTCACCTCAACTACTCCTTGCGGTAGCGAGTTCCACATTCTCACCACTCTCTGGGTAAAGAGGTTTCTCCCGAATTCCTTATTGAATTTGAGTGACTATCTTATATTTACGGCCCCTGGTTTTGGACTCCCCATAAGTGGAAACATCATTTCTGTATCTGCCATATCAAACCCCTTCATCATTTTAAAGATTTCTATTGGGTCACCCCTCAGCCTTCTCTTTCTCGTAGTCAGGAGTGTGATGGAATACTCTCCACTTGCCTGGATGAGTGCAGCTCCAACAACACTCGAGAAGCTCGACACCGTCCAGGACAAAGCAGCCCGCTTGATTGGCACCCCATCCACCTCCTTAAACATTCACTCCCTTCACCACCGGCGCACAGTGGCTGCAGTGTGTACCATCCACAAGATGCACTGCAGCAACTCACCAAGGCTTCTTCGACAGCACCTCCCAAACCCGCGACCTCTACCACCTAGAAGGACAAGGGCAGCAGACGCATGGGAACAGCACCACCTGCACGCTCCCCTCCAAGTCACCCATCATCCCGACTTGGAAATATATCACCGTTCCTTCATCGTCAGTGGGTCAAAATCCTGGAACTCCCTTCCTAACAGCACTGTGGGAGAACCTTCACCACACGGACTGCAGCGGTTCAAGAAGGCGGCTCACCACCACCTTCTCAAGGGCAATTAGGGATGGGTGATAAATGCTGGCCTCGCCAGCGACGCCCACATCCCATGAACAAATAAAAAAGAATAAGAGCCCCAGCCTGTTCAGGCACAGAACGAGCCAGCAGTACCTGGGGAACTTACAACAGAAATGCTGGAAATACACAGCAGATCAGTCAGCATCTGTAAAGGGAAAAGAAAGGTGATGATTTGAGTGTATGCTTCACCGGAACTGCGTTGCGGTGCAGCGTGTACACTTTGACCATTGTGCCCTGCGTTCTCCACAGATTCCAACTGACCGGCTCTGTATTTTCTGTGTTTTATTTTGGATTTCCTGCATTTTCAGTTTAGCTCCCGTTTCTTACTGAAAGTGAGCCTTTAGCCCACCCCCACGAAAGCTTAACCAGTTTGCAGTTCACGCTCTGTGACACGGGCTGAAGCAGCCCCATTCAGAAAATGCAGAGATTTGGGATGGAATCCGCTGTGCGTGTTGTGGCGCGCTGTCTCACTGACCACTTCGCCAGGATTAGTGACCTGTTGAATTTACTATTGCAGCAAAACCTATGGGATTAGCATCCATGACCTACACCAGCCTCTCCTCGTACATCGACCGAAGCAGAAGCGTGGACCGCAGGGACAGGTACGACGTAGAATCAGAATCTTTGGAAGAGCTCTCCGATTAGTTCCACCGCTGCTCTTTCCCCATTGCCCTGCAGTTTTCTCCCCTTCAAGTATTTATCCAATTCCCTTTTGAAAGTTACTATTGAATCTGCTTCCATCTCCCTTTCAGGCAGTGCATTCCAGATCAGAACAACTCATAGCATAAAATAATTTCCCCTCATCTCCCCTCTGGATCTTTTGCCAATTACCTTAAATCTGTGTCCTCTGGTTACCGACCCTTCTGCCGCAGGAAACCATTTCTCCTTATTTACTCTTATCAAAACCCTTCATGATTTTGAATGCCTCTTTTAAATTTCCCCTTAACCACCTCTGCTGTAAGGAGAGCAATGCCAACTTCTCCAGTCTCTCCACATATCTGAAGTCCCTCGTCCTTGGTCCCATTCCAGTAAATCTCTGCAGCCTCGCCAAGGCCTTGAAATCCTCCCTAAAGTGTATGACGTGTGTCGGGATTAGTCTTTGAGCCTCGCATATTGCCAACAAAATGCGGTGTTTGCCTGTCGCACGGTGATGGTTCGCAAGTGTAGGTCTGAATGGAATTGCCCACTTAGTGTAGAACTTAGAGGCTAACTATTTTCTGTGGGCAAACCTGGTCCCAATACGAAGGCCGACTTTTAAAAATTTAGCTTTTGTCCGTTTATATGTTAGATTGTCCACAGCGAGATCCTTCTCGTGCCCGAGCTGTCCTTCATGACTGGGATACCTGATCAGATGAGGAAGGATTTCCGCGCAATGAGGGCAAGTAGCAGTTCTGCTGATTTTCTTCCACTTCACATTCAGTGTGACCTTTAAATGTGCCTTTTAGTGTCAGGAATAAAATGCTGTCAAACCAGTGCCACTAGCTGTTGTGGGCAGGTGCCTAACGTTTGGCTCAACAGAGTTGCTTTGCAGTAATAGTGATGTGCAAACTTTTTCTTTATTGTAGAATCAGACAGCACAGAAGGAGGCCATTCGGCCCATCGTGCCTGTGCCTGCTCTTTGAAAGAGCTATCCAATTAGTCCCACTGCCCTTCTCTTTCCCCATAGCCCTGCAAATGTTTTCTTTTTCAGGTAGATATCCAATTCTGTTTTGAAAATTACTGTTGAATCTGCTTCCATCACCCTTTCAGGCAGTGCGTTCCAGATGATAACTCGCTGTGTTTAAAAAAAAATATTCTCGTCTCTTTTCCCCCCCCCCCTGCCCCCGGTTCTTTTGCCAATTATCTTAAATCTGTGTCCTCTGGTTACCGAACCTCCTGCCAGTTGGAACAGTTCCTCCTTATTTACACTATCAAAACCCCTCGTGATTTTCAGTCTTCCCCTTTAACCTTGTGTTGAGAAACCTAAGTGAAGCACTAGGCCCTGTTCTGCAGGACACCACCAGGTTGATTAGATGAGTCAAGAAGATGGTGGGTTGGGTGACTTCAGGCTTAAGGTGTAAAAGCCTGTACATTTAAAGGAGGCAAGACTGAGGGAGAGGAGTCGTGTCTCAATTTTGAGGCCTTATGGAAGGGTAGGAGACCGGATGTCTTGATTTCAACACAATACAGATACAGAAGGCCGTAGGTGGGTGTATTTCTAAGTTAGACATGAGGAAAGTCCAGGGAGCACTGACCATAGCAGTATTGATAAACTAGAGAAACAACATAAGAAGAGATTAGAGGCCAGAGGTGTGAGTACTTTTCAGCATGACCACCTGTATAAGGTGAAAATGGGCGGATTTACTGAATAGCAGCCCCAAAACTGGGGGTCTGGTAGCGTAGTGGTTATGCTACTGGACTAGTAATCCTGATACCTGGACTAATAATCCAGGCAATATGAGTTCAAATCCCACCATGGCAGTTAAAATTGATTTCAGTTCTTTTTTAAAAATAACAAATCTGGAAGTAAAAAGCTGGTGCCAGGAAAAGTGACCATGAAGCTGTCGGATTGCCATAAAAAGGCACCTGGTTCACTCGTGTCCTTTAGGGAAGGAAACCTGCCGTCCTGACCCGGTCTGGGCCTATACGTGACTCCAGTCCCACATCTCTGTGGTTGGCTCTTAACTGCCCTCTGAAGTGGCCTAGCAAGCCACTCAGTTGTACCTCCACCTCGAGGGCGAGGAGGGATGGGCAATAAATAGCCAGCAGCACCCAAAACTTGAGAATTAATTTTTTAAGAAGCACCGGTAAAAGTCCCAGATTAGTGTTTGCCTCTTCAGTCACTGTAAAACTGTGGCTGTGCCCATTTCAACAAAATTGTTGAGATGTGACCTGCCCAAAGAGTGTGGTCCTGGGGGAGGATGGAAATGAGCTGTCACCTTTCAGGCTGTCCTGATAATTTTCCACAGAAAGGGATTCAAAATGTGTTCGGTATAAATTTTATAAGCAAAAGTGTGTGTTCACAAGGTCGTGGTGGGGGAAAGGCTCCTGCACCACAGACGATTAACTAGAAAGTGTTCTCCCTCAGGGCCTAAACAATAGGTAATTTGTTAGCTCCTCCAGGCAATCAGAAAAAGCACCTCACACTCATTGCGCTGTCCGTTGAATAGAAAAGGGCTTTTTGGGTACCAGAATGCTGTGCAGGTGGTCGGGCAGCAAAGGGCAGGCTAAGAAAAAGAAACAGGAGACTACGGGGAGAGGAGATTCTGCCCTAGGATGTAGGACAAGATACAGAGGGGTTTTTCTGTTTAAGTCAAATCAGAGAACTCACGAAAGGGGGGTAAGGTAGTGCATTCATTATTTTTATATAGTTATGTGAACATAAGTTTCACCAATTTCCTCAAAGTGAATCTGATCACAACTGTTGCTCTGTGTGTTCACCTTACTGTGTATTAAAGCAGCTTAATGTTCATTATCACCCTCGCTTCACCTAGAAACATCTAAGTCGGTCACCTGAAGAGATTGGAGAAATGCATGTGCGAAAGACACTTG
Source organism: Heptranchias perlo (assembly GCF_035084215.1). NCBI lineage: Eukaryota > Metazoa > Chordata > Chondrichthyes > Hexanchiformes > Hexanchidae > Heptranchias > Heptranchias perlo. The sequence continues at coordinate 33,077,333 of NC_090344.1, read as the reverse complement.
TATCCGGTCCAGATCGTAAGGGGATGCTCTTGTTACGTCCTCGTTTTATCTTATCGTGCGAGTAGATATTGGGCAGTGAGAGTCAAATAAACGCCCATAAAACTAAAATTGGACCTCTCGGGAGTGAATGACACCATTGAACCCTACAAGGTGTCTTACGGCAGATCTTCTGACTGTCAGACTTCTACCAACTTTCGACTGTTTTGGCATGTCTACTAAGCAGTGGTTATTCCGATCCACCACAACTTAAATTTACTCCTGATGGCAGCGGGTGTTCCTTGTGAGAACTTTCAAAAAGAAAGACTTTCATTTCTATAGCGCCTCAGGACACCTCAAAGCGCTTCACAGCCAATGAAGTACCTTTTGAAGTGTAGACACTGTTGTAATATAGGAAATGTGGCAGCCAATTTGTGCACAGCAAGATCCCACAAACAGCAATGTTATAATGATCGGATAATCTGTTTTAGCAATGTTGGTTGAGGGATAAATATTGGCCCAGGACACCGGGGTGAACTCCCCTGCTCTTCTTCGAAATAGTGCCATGGGATCTTTCACGTCCACCTGAGAGGGCAGTCGGGGCCTCGGTTTAACGTTTCATCCAAAAGATGGCACCCCTGACAGTGCAGCACTCCCTCAGTACTGCACTGGGAGTGTCAGCCTAGATTAAGTGCTCAAGTCTCTGGAGTGGGACTTGAACGCATGATCTTCTGACTCAGAGGCGAGAGTACTACCCATTGAGCCATGGCTGATAGGCACCAGAGTATTCAACAGTGCTTCCAGTGGTGGTCCTGATTTCTGGGTTTCGTTTGATCTTGTAGGACCTGGCTGTGGAGGTCAACCTGAGTCCAGAGCAGCATTACCTGGCTTTGAAAAAGCTCCTGAACAACATCAAGAAGAACGCCACTGCCGGGGAGGAGCTGGCGCACTGGGGGCTCGTCATAGATGATGACATTTATAAGGTGGGTATTTGTTGCTTCACCCTGTCGGGAAGCAGCTTTCCACTCTGAGACGTTGGGGTGGGAGAGGGAAGTCGCATCAAGCACAGGCTGGCCACTTCCCCACATTGGGAGGGGAAAATCCAAGAGCCCACCTCCTGAGGAGCTCTCGTGCTGATCCTAGGGGGTCCTCCGAAAGCCATCGTGTCGTGCTGCAAAACGGCTGGGCGTGGATTTGTGAGATTCTCCCCGGGGTGAGTTTGGTACTTACCCACAGAGAGCGAGGGAAAAGTAGAGAGACAGCCTTATATAGAATTACAGATTCGTACAGCACAGAAGGAGGCCATTCGGCCCATCGTGCCTGTGCCAGCTCTTTAAAAGAGCTATCCAATTAGCCCCGCTCTTTCCCCATAGTCCTGCAAATTTTTCATTTTCAAGTTTATATCCTATTCCCTCTTGAAAGACACTATTGAATCTGCTTCCACCTCCCTTCTTCCATCAGCAGCTTCAGGCTGGCCTTGATGGAAGTCTGGCAGCAAGTTGTCTGCATCGCTGTCCCTCTTGGGTTAGGAATGGAGTATGGTTTGGAGAGATCCAAGAAAGAAAGACTTTAGGACGTACCAAAGCACTTCACAGCCAATGAAGTACTTTTTGAAGTGTAGTCACTATTGTATCGTAGGAAACGTGGCAGCCAATTTGCGTACGGACAGCAGTGGGATTAATAACCAGATAATCTGTTTGAGTGATGTTGGTTCAGAGATAAATATTGACCAGGACACTGCACTTCTTTGAATAGTGCCATTGGATCTTTTGTGTCCAACTGAGACAGTAGATGGGACCTCGGTTTAACGTCTCATCCGAAAGACGGCAACTCCAAAAGTGCAGCTCTCCCTCAGTACTGGCACGAGGAGTGTCGGCCTGGGGTTATGTGCTCAAGTCTCTGGAGTGGGGCTTGAACTCTGAGGCGAGAGTGCTACCCACTGAGCCACAGCTGACACCTTTCAAGAAACAAGGCAAGGGAACACAGGAAGAAAAGGGACTGTCATTTTTTTTTAAATGGGAGGGAGACAAAGTGAAAATTTCTCTAAAACAAGCCAATGGCTAGCTACACAACAGCACTTGAAGTTTTTTCTTTTATTTATTCATGGGATGTGGGCGTCGCTGGCAAGGCCAGCATTTATCGTCCATCCCTAATTGCCCTTGAGAAGGTGATGAGTAGCCGCCTTATTAAACTGCTGCAGTCCGTGTGGTGACGGTTCTCCCACAGTGCTGTTAGGAAGGGAGTTCCAGGATTTTGACCCAGCCACGATGAAGGAACAGCCGATATATTTCCAAGTCAGGATGGTGTGTGACTTGGAGGGGAACATTCAGGTGGTGGTGGTCCAATGTGCCTGCTGCCCTTGTCCTTCTGATGTGGAGATGCCGGTGATGGACTGGGGTGTACAAGTGTAAGGAATCTAACAACAGGTTATAGTCCAACAGTTTTATTTGAAAATCACAAGCTTTCGGAGGCTTTCTCCTTCGTCACTCACCTGACGAAGGAGAAAGCCTCCGAAAGCTTGTGATTTTCAAATAAAACTGTTGGACTATAACCTGATGTTGTAAGATTCTTTACACTTGTCCTTCTAGGTGGTAGAGGTCACTGGTTTGGGGGAGGTGCTGTTTTAGAAGCCTTGGCAAGTTGCTGCAGTGCATCTTGTAGATGGTACACACTGCAGCCATGGTGTGCTGGTGGTGAAGGGAGTGAATGTTTAGGGTGGTGGATGGGGTGCCAATCAAGCGGGCTGCTTTGTCCTGGATAATGTCGAGCTTCTTGAGTGTTGTTGGAGCTGCACTCATCCAGGCAAGTAGAGAGTATTCCATCGCACTCCTGACTTGTGCCTTGTCGATGGTGGAAAGGCTTTGGTCAGGAGGTGAGTCACTCGCTGCGGAATACCCAGCCTCAGCTGTTCTTGTAGCCACAATATTTATGTGGTTGGTCCAGTTAAGTTTCTGGTCAATGGTGACCCCCAGGATGTTGATGGTGGGAAATTTGGCGATGGTAATGCGTTGAATGTCAAGGGGAGGTGGTCATTGTCTGGCGCGAATGTTACTTGCCACTTATCAGCCCAAGCCTGGATGTTGTCCAGGTCTTGCTGCATGCGGGCGCAGACTGCTTCATTGTCTGAGGGGTTGCAAATGGAACTGAACACGTGCAATCATCAGCGAACATCCCCATTCCTGACCTTATGATGGAGGGAAGTTCATTGATGAAGCAGCTGAAGATGGTTGGGCCTCGGACACTGCCCTGAGGAACTCCTGCAGTGATATCCTGGGGCTGAGATGATTGGCCTCCAACAACCACTCCCATCTTCCTTTGTGCTAGGTATGACTCCAGCCACTGCAGAGTTTTCTCCCTGATTCCCATTGACTTCAATTTTACCAGGGCTCCTTGGTGCCACACTCGGTCAACTGCTGCCTTGATGTCAAGGGCAGTCGCTCTCACCTCACCTCTGGAATTCAGCTCTTTTTTGTCCATGTTTGGACCAAGGCTATAATGGGGTCTGGAGCCGAGTGGTCCTGGCAGAACCCAAACTGAGCATTGGTGAGCAGGTTATTGGTGAGTAAGTGCCGCTTGACAGCACTGTCGACGACACCTTCCATCACTTTGCTGATGGGACGGTAATTGGCTGGATTGGATTTGTCATGCTTTTTATGGACAGGACATAGCTGGTCAATTTTCCATTTTTTTGGGTAGATGCCAGTGTTGTAGCTGTACTGGAACAGCTTGGCTAGAGGCGCGGCTAGTTCTGGAGAACAGGTCTTCACACTGCAGCCGGGATGTTGTCGGAGCCCATTGCCTTTGCTGTATCCAGTGCGCTCAGCCATTTCTTGATATCACGTGGAGTGAATCGAATTGTATATTTTTGAGTTAGCAAGTCTGCCTCCATGATTTACTGTAATTTTTTTTCCTTTGCATTTTATTTTTCTCTTGGCTGAATTCTCTGACAGACGGAAGGAAGAGTCCTGCCTCCCGAGAAGATCATCCTGCGACACAAGTCCTTTGTTACCGGGGCTGACGTTAACTGGTCGAGAGAGGTTGCGCGGGAGATAGCGATCACGGCGGTAAGCACTGCAGCGGGCAGACACAGTTCCACAGGCTGAACTGAACTGTTCCTTTGTTTCACGGCAAGTTAAGATTGATTGATGAATTCAGTTGAGTCACAGAATACATAGAAGTTGCAGCAGGCAAACAGGCCCAGCCAGCCCGTGTCGGCATTTGCCCTCCACGCATGCAGTTAGTCCGAATCATGTTTATAAATCCCACATCCCCTTTTCCTTCACCCACCTATCCAATGTAATCTCGAATGGTGACTTAGTTTCTGCCTCGACCACTAACCCTGGAAGTGCCATCTCCTGTAGAATGCCTGAGTGCAAATTCACAAGAAGTTAGGTGTGCAAAAGACCACCCAGTTTAATGCACTCATGTCCTGTATTATAAACTGGATAGCCAGGTGGTGAAGGATAGAATACTAGAGCCTGGTCTTCAGTTGCTTCCAAGCCTTTATTCACAGAGCTGCACACAACACATACCACACCCTAGATCAGCTCCCTTTGTAAATAGATATGAGAGTTCCCAACTGATACACACCCACCTGAATACAATTAACAGTAATTGATCACATGGATACACTTAACATTGCTCCAGGCTCCAGTCTTGACCAGTGGAATGCATTTTGCTGCTGAAATCTTGTGTCCATTTTTGTCTCGATAATGGAGAGGTCACTCTGGGTGATAGAATCTCAGATGCTGACAAATGACCTGGTCGAAACTGAACTGTACTTTTTTGCAATGGTTTCAGTGGCGGTAAATGAAGTTTTTTGATAGGTTTAACGTTCGACTGTCCATTCACTTAACGCAGTCTCGAGAGCATAAGAACAATGTGAAATACCGAGGGATTAAGAGTGAGTGTAGGGGTGAAGAGGGCTGTATGGAGAGATTCACCTTCGAGTTGATGAAGGGGTTGTTAACATGAAGGGTGGATTAAGGGAAGACATAAAAGGGAAAAAGATACTGATATATGTGAGGGTCAGGGTTGTCGTGTTTATACATGAATGAGCAGAGCATTTAAAATAAGCTTGGAAACTAGCGATACTAATTAGAACATGGGTTTTTTATCGTTTAGCAATTCCTAAGGTCCATCTCGGCCTTCTATCACCCTGGCAGCTGCATGATACAATGATAGTGGAGTTGTTGACTAATCATAGCAATCAATCTCCATCAATTATTCTCCAACAGACCCAGACGTTAGGTGAGGAAAACCCCAGTGGTGGAGAGCTTTGGGAACTACAGGACCAAAGTCACTTGTTCCGGCCAAGCCTGCTACACTTACCACGTCATGTTGCAAATTACTCACATACTGTATCCCAAAATGTTATTTTCTGAAATAAAGCAATCTAACTTGCATTTGAATGAATCAGTACTAACTGATTCCACCGTCTCCCTCGGGCGCCGTCTCCATAGATTGACCACTCGCTCACTGAAATATTGTTTCCGCAGATTAGTTTTGAATTATCTAGTTCCTTTAGAATCCTAAAAACAGCAATCTCAACCATCTCTTTTCCAGTGAGAATATGCCCAATTTACATAATCCATAGAATAGAGAGAAGCGATGATGTAGGCTTGATGGAAACTTGGCTTCAGCAGGACAGAGACTGGGAACTAAGCATTCCTGGCTACAAAGTTTTCAGGAGTGATAAAGGAGGAAAAAAGTGAGATGGGATGATCTTGCTCATTGAGGCCATGGATTTAGTCATAGATGGGCAATTTGTTTTGATCTTGCCAAGACTGCGTCTGTCTGAGTAGAGTTAAGAAATAATAAGCAATGTTTTACCATACTGGGCGTATAGACCATCAAATGGTGGGAAAGAAATTAAATGAGATTTGTGGGCAATTTAGAGAGGTTTGCAATAGTAGCAGAGTTGTAATAATGGACAGGGTGGGGTGCTTGAACTACCAAAGAGTTTCTAGAATGCGTCCAGGACTGTGTCCTTGATCAGTACTCTGCACATCCAACAAAGGAGGAGTCGGTACGGAGTCAGATCCTGGGTACAGAAACAGGACAAGTAAGTCACTTGGACGTAGGAGAATGTTTGGGAATTAGTGACTCCTGTTTTTGAGGTTTTCTGCTGGATAATTTCTTCGGTTCATTGTCATCCGTCATCCATGTAAACTGGCCCCATGATCCCTACGAACTGGAGTGCACCTTTTTCAATGGTGAGACCCAGGGATTGTAATAGAGAATCCTTACTCTGTGTACGCTGGCTTCTCGATGTATCACATGCCACCACATGAATCCTCCCTTTGAAAGCCGATTCACCATACCCTCTTAATAAATCGTGGCGCGGTGTTATTATTTACAAGGTGGATGAGTCAACACTGATCAGTATAACAGTGAAATATATATTACTCTACACTGCTCAAATAAAAAAGGTCTGTCTCTGTCTCTCTCTCTGTGAGCCTTAAGCAGATATCCACTTATTGTAAACTCAGTTTAGCCTACCTCCCTGGCTAACCCAGAACAACTTAAAACATTCAGTCCTGCTTCTGGCGCCTGACTGAAAACTGACCCAATATAATCTGTAAGAGGAGAGCCCTGACACTGAGCTGTCCATCGCAGAGGCTTCCAATCAATCAATGGCTTGGTCCCCTTCTTGAAAGCTGTCAATCAGTCACTCGGCCAGACTAGGGCTGGCCTTTTATTCTGTGACCAAATAACTTGCAACTGCAACCACTCTCCCCGCCACCGCCCCCCCAAAGCAGAATTTCTTGACAGACAGCGTCTCATCCGAAAGGCGGCACCTCCGACATTGCAGCACTCCCTCAGTACTGCACTGAAGTAGATTTTGTGTTCTAGTCTCTGGAACACACAACCTTCCAACTCAGAGGTGAGAGTGCTACCGGCTGAGCTGTGGCTGACACGACAAGGAGTCAAGGGTCACTACAGCAAATGGAGAAACTGGAAAGATTTTTTCCCCCACACAGAAACATTACCCGAAGTAACTTTTGAGACTGATTTGTAACCATTTTAAAGTGTATTTGGAAAAAGAATATAAATGGGCAAAGGGAATGGGATTTCTTTCCAGAATGCTTGAAATGGTGCTGAATATTTGCTTTCTTGCTTTGACCTCAGGCCCCAATGCAATGCTGGGCGCTCTTTTACACCAAGCAGAGTGCAACCCATGCCAAGGATATGGTCAGCATCATGTCGAAGGTGGCGGAGCCCATCGGAATGAACTTCCAGCAGCCTGCGTATGTCGAGCTGAAGGACGATCGCACGCAGACGTACATCCGCACTCTACAGTCGCACCTGGAGAGCAACGTACGTTACAGGTTGCTCTTTGCACAGATTCAATAATAACTTTCAAAGGGGGATTGGATAAATACTTGAAGGGGGACAATTTGCAGAGCTACGGGGAAAGCTCTTTTGGAGAGCCGGCACCGACATGATGGGCCAAATGGCCTCCTGTGCTGTATCATTCGACGACTCGTTTGCGTCTCAGCTGTAATGTTCTTAAAATCCAAACCTACTGATCTGTGTAGTATATAATTGTGTTCGATGTAAGCAGTTGTCCAGGACTGTGCTGGCTCAGCTATGGAGCTTGACCAGGCTGTGCGAGTGGTCTGGATGCTTATTTGGCTTCTCTTTAAGGCAAAATTTAAAAAAAAGGGAGCCTCGTGGCTACTTCTTTCTGATGCCAGCCCAGAAATCACCAGATTTATTCAATTCAGTTTTGCGATTTGAATTCACGAGCTCTCGGAAGTTTGTCCAGTACTTAACCACCGTACGGCAGTGTAGTGATCTACCGGAGTAGCGGCCGGGAGGTCAAAACTGGCAAGCCTCGAGTGAGATTAGACGGCAAGAAGCTTTCTCCAGGAGAGTTAGTGGATACGTGAGACTCACTTCCACCAAAAGCTGTATCAAAATAATAACTTTCAAAAGGGAATTGGATAAATACTTGAAGGGGGGAAAAATTTGCAGGACTATGGGCAAAGGGGAGTGGGACTAATTGGATAGCTCTTTGAAAGAGCCGGCGCATGCATGATGGGCCGAATGGCCTCCTGTGCTGTTATGATTTGATGAGAAACAAAAAACCCATAATCTGTATCGATTAACTATGCAAAAGAGCCAGATGAGACTCTGGTTCAGAATGGGATCGAGTATTACACATACAAGTATAGACACGGGGAGCATTTAGCTTGCAGATCTGCTACAAGAGTACTTTTGAAATAGTGCCCGAGTCCCAGAGCTCTGAGAGCCGTCCAGTTCATACTGTGGGCCAAAAGCTACAACTGCTTGGAGCAACAGAAGTGCAGTAAATTGTGTTGCATGGCGTTTTCTGTCCTGTACCTTCCCTCGGTGACCCGTGAAGGCCAATAATCACAGATTGGCCTTCCTATTCTGCTGATGACCCACGTGAAGAGTCTCAACTCAGTTCCCAGCGGGCATGAGTTCGCAGCACAAAATCTGGGACCAGATGGCACGTGGGGCAAAGATTTCCTCAGTGTGTAAATCATTAACCCCGTCCATGATTTTGTTACACCTTCCTCTGTCAGCTTGGCTCAGTGGGCAGCACTCCCGCCTCTGAGTCAGAAGGTTGTGAGTTCCAGTCCCACTCCAGAGACAAAATCCAGGCCGACACTCCAGTACAGTGCTGAGTGAGTGAGCCTTTGGCTCAGTAGTAACATTCCTCCGTCTAAATCAGAAGGTGAAGTGTTTGAGTCTTGCTCCAGACAGCCCCAGTGAGCGGAGACTAGAATATGATCTCTAAATACTGGGTTGACATCCAGGAGGCTCCTTGTGTCCAGATGGAGTGACCACTGGCTCAGTGGTAGTATTCCCGTCTCTGTATTAGAAGTTGGGTTCAGGTCCCATTCTAGATAGCCCTAGCGATCGGAGCCTGGATCACCAGTTGGACTACCCTCTGAGTCAGAAGGTCGTGGGTTCAAGTCCCACTCCAGAGACTTGAGCCCATAATCCAGGCCGACAATCCCAGTGCAGTGCTGAGGGAGTGCTGCACTGTCGGAGCTGCCGTCTTTATGATGAGACGTTAAACTGAGGCCCGTTTACCCTCTCAGATGGACGTAAAAGATCCCATCGCAGGAGAGCTCTCCCAGTTTCCTCCTCAACAAGCATCACCAAAACAGATTCACCAGCCGTTTGTCTCATTGCAGTTCGTCAAATCTTGCTGTACACAAATTGGCTGCCACGTTTGCCTACGTAACAGTAATTACATTTCAAAAGTAATTCATTGCACCAAATTGATTACTTTGGGACGTGAAAGACACTAGAAAATGCAAACTCTTTCTTTTCCCCCATCACTGCATTCTCGGAAAGCAACGTAAACATCAAACTGGTGCAATAAAGGCACTCTTCCGAGGGTAGGGGGTGAAAGAAAATTGGGGCGGAGTAGAGGGAGCTTAACTGTGCATCTACCGAGCAGTTTACTGGATCTGGCAGTGCTCGGTGGTGACACTGGGCGTGGAAAATCCCCAGCCCTGGTGTCCCTCGTCTCATTGAGCATCAATCTTCATTAAAGATGAGACAAATGGATTGAATGTTGTCACGGTGTAATTTCACACCTTTGAGATTGAAGTAGGTTACACTTGTGTTTCATTTTCATAGTGTTCAGTTAAGATTGTGGTGTGTATCGTGACTGGTAACCGCGACGACCTGTACCACGCCATTAAGAAACTCTGCTGTGTGCAATCTCCGGTATCCTCTCAGGTAAGATTTCAGCTGGTGGACAGCAGGGAGAGCCTGGTGGTAGATGGAAGGGAACAGGCAGAAGACTGATCAAATGTAGAAGGATCTGGGTAGACCGGGCAGCTGGGCTGACAAGGGGCTGAGGTCATTTAATGTGGTCGGATGCTAATCATAAGATTAATAGAATTATAGAAAATAGGAGCAAGAGTAGGCCATTCAGCCCTTCGGGCTTGCTCCGCCATTCAAAATGATCATGGCTGATCGTCTAACTCAGACCCCTGTTCCCGCTTTTTCCCCATATCCCTTGATCCCTTCAGCATTAAGAAATATATCTATCTCCTTCTTGAATACATCTAATGACTTGGCCTCCACTGCCTTCTGTGGTAGAGAATTCCACAGGTTCACCACCCTCTGAGTGAAGAAATTTCTCCTCATCTCGCTTCTAAATGGCATACCCCGTATCCTGAGACTGTGACCCCTAGTTCTGGACTCCCCATCCATCGGGAACATCCTCCCTGCATCTAGTCTGTCGAGTCCTGTTAGAATGTTATATGTTTCGATGAGATCACCTCTCATTCTTCTAAACTTTAATGAATATAGGCCTAGTTAATCCAATCTCTCCTCATACGTCAGACCTGCCATCCCAGGAATCAGTCTGGTAAACCTTCGTTGCACTCCCTCCATGGCAAGGACATCCTCAGATAAGGAGACCAAAACTGCACACAATACTCTAGATGTGGTCTCACCAAGGCCCTGTACAACTGCAGTAAGACATCCCTGCTCCTGTACTCACATCCTCTTGCAATGAACGCCAACATACCATTCGCCTTCCTAACTGAATGCTGGCTTTCAGCGACTGGTGTACAAGGACACCCAGGTCTCGTTGCATCTCCCCTTTTCCCAATCTATCACCATTCAGATAATCTGTCTTTCTGTTTTTATAACCAAAGTGGACAACCTCACATTTATCCACGTTATACTGCATCTGCTATGTTCTTGCCCACTCACCCAACTTGTCTAAATCACATTGGAGCCTCTTTGCATCCTCCTCACAGCTCACATTCCACCCCAGCTTTGTGTCGTTTGCAACTTGGAAATGTTACATTCAGTTCCCTCATCCAAATCGTTGATATATATTGTGAATAGCCGGGGCCCAAGCACTGATCCCTGCGGTACCCCACTAGTCACCGCCTGCCACCCGGAAAAAGACCCGTTTATTCCTACTCTCTGCTTCCTGTCTGTCAACCAATTCTCAATCCATGCCAGTATATTCCCCCCAATCCCATGTGCTTTAATTTTGCACACTAACCTCTTGTGTGGGACCTTATCAAAAGCTTTCTGAAAATCCAAATACACCACATCCACTGGTTCTCCCCTATCTATTCTACTAGTTACCTCCTCAAAAAAAACTCCAGTAGATTTGTTGAGCATGATTTCCCTTTCATAAACCCATGCTGACTTTGTCCAATCCCGTTAATGCCTTCCAAGTGTTCTGTTATCACATCCTTTATAATAGACTCTAGCATTTTCCCCACTACTGATGTTAGGCTAACTGGCCTGTAATTCCCTGTTTTTTTCTCTCTCTCCTTTTTTAAATAGTGGGGTTACATTTGCCACCCTCCAATCTGTAGGAACTGTTCCAGAGTCGATAGAATTTTGGAAGATGACCACCAATGCATCCACTATTTCCAGGGCCACTTCCTTTAGTACTCTGGGATGTAGATTATCAGGCCCTGGGGATTTGTCAGCCTTTAGCCCCATTAATTTCCCTAGCACTTTTTTTTACTAATACTGATTTCCTTCAGTTCCTCTCTCTCACTAGACCCTTGGTTCCTTAACGTTTCTGGGAGGTTATTTGTGTCCTCCTTTGTGAAGACAGAACCAAAGTATGTGTTTAATTGTTCTGCCATTTCTTTGTTCCCCATTATAATTTCCCCCATTTCTGACATTTGTCTTCACTAATCTTTTTCTCTTGACATATTTGAGATTGAGGAAGGATGTTGAATGGCCCTGGAGACAGATTTGGGGGTAATGGTAGAGAGAGCAAATGGGCTCTTGGGCTGTGTTTCTAGAGGGATTACAGAGAATCAGCACAGTAACAGGTCATTCGGCCCAACTGGTCTATGCCGGTGTTTATACTCCACACGAGCTTTCTCCCATTCTATATACCTTTAACCACCCTGCCCCCTTATTCCTCTATTCCCTTCTCCCTCACGTACGCATCAAGCCTCCCCTTAAATGTGTCAGTGCGATCTGCTTTAACCACTTCATGTGGCAGCGAATTCCACATTCTCACCACTCTCTGCATAAAGAAATTCCTCCTAAATTCTTTATTTGATCTGTTAGTGGCTATATTATATTTATGCACCCCTTGTTCTGGACTCAAGTGGAAACAGTTTCTCTACATCCACCCTATCGAACCCCTTCATAATTTTAAAAAACTTCTATCAGGTCTTCTCTTATCCAGGGAAAAGAGCCCCAGCCTGCTCAATCTTTCCTGATAGTCACATCCTCTCAATTCTGGTAACATCCTGGTAAATCTTTTCTGCACTTTCTCCAGTGCTTCAATATCCTTGTTGTAGTGTGGAGACCAGAACCACACACAGTCCTCCAAGCGTGGTCTAACCAAGGTTCTATATAAATTTAACATTACCTCCCTGCTTTTGTATTCCATTCCTCTAGAAATGAATCCCAGCACTTTATTTGCACTCTTTGTGGCCTTATCAACTTGCTACTTTTGGTGATTTATGTATCTGTATTCCCAGGTCTCTCTTCTCCTCTGCCCCCATTTAGTTTCTTGTGTTGTAGCCTGCAGTGTTCCTCCTTCCACCTCTGCTTGCTTTCCACTCTGTCCTCGGCCTCCTACACTGTTCCAATGAAGCTCAATGTAAGCTCGAGGAACAGCACCTCCTCTTTCGTTTAGGCACTTTACAACCTTCCGGACTCAACACTGCTTTCAATAACTTCAGATCATAACCACCGCTCCCATTTTCTCGGCCATTACCTCCCCCTTTTGCCTCGCACCATCATTCCTTTTGTCATTTAATCACACTTGTCCTTCACCCTATCACAGATCTTCCCTTTGTTATTTTCTATCTCCCCGCCCCCCCCCCCCTTATCCCTGGCTCTGCACTTGCTTAAAAATTGTTAAATCTTTACTACTTCCAGTTCTGATGAATGGTCATCGACCTGAAACATTAACTCTTTCTCTCTCCACAGATGCTGTCTGACTTGCTGAGTGTTTCCAGCTTTTCTGATGTTCTTTCAGATTTGCAGCAATTACAGTATTTTGCCTTTGTTTTAGTCTGCTTGCTCTGTCTTTCTATCATCTTCCTGACTATAGTGTCACCAGCCCTTGGACAGATGAATGGGACCCAATGAATTCTTGGACTCATTCTGGCAGTTGAAGAAAGTTGGGGGACAGTGAGGGGATCAAGTGGGGTAATTAAGGGTAAATGGATTGAAAATAGTTAAAGGGGCAGGTTTCCAGTTCCTGTGCCTGGGCTCATTGAATCATTTGGTCGATATGGGTGGAGGAAAATCAGGAGGGGTGGGGTGCACACCCAGAGGGAGTCCGCCCGATTTTCCGTCCATTTAAACTAATGGATTCTCAGAGATTCCTCTGTCAGGTTTCCCTCTTTATCCTATGTCCAGGAACAGGATAATCCATCCCATAAAGCTTATGAGAAGTGTCGTCACGGCATCGATATGTTAATCGGTATTGTCACACTGATTTTGCTCCGCCCCCAGGTGATTAATGTGAGGACGATCTCTCAGTCGGCCCGGATGAGAAGCATCTGCCAAAAGATCCTGCTGCAGATCAACTGCAAACTGGGCGGAGAGCTGTGGGGCGTGGACATACCGCTGGTGAGTGCGTGGGCCCTTGCCTCCGAAATCGCTGGTTGCCATATATTTAGATACTAGGCGGTGCAAGTGCCACCGGGGCTGTTCTACAAACAACGGCAGCGAGTGTCAGCTTGGCTCAGTGGGTAGCACTCTCGCCTGTGAGTGAGCTTAGGTCGCGGGTTCGAGCCCTGCTCCAGGACCCGAGCACGTGATCTAGGCCGAGACTTTGGTGCAGTACTGAGGGAGTGCTGCCTTTTTAAAATGTAGATTCCATAGTTACATATTACATAGAATTTACAGCTCAGAAACAGGCCATTCGGCCCCACTGGTCCGTGCCGGTGTTTATGCTCCACACGAGCCTCCTCCCTCCCTCCTTCACCTCACGCTATCAACATATCCTTCTATTCCTTTCTCCCTCATGTGTTTATCTAGCTTCCCCTTAAATGCATCTGCTTGTCATCTCCTTGTTATAGCGAGTTGCACATTCTCACCACTCTCTGGGTAAATAAGTTTCTCCTGAATTCCCTGTTGTATTTATTGGTGACTATCTTATATTTATGGCCTCGAGTTTTGGATCCCCCCACAACAACAACAACCTGCATTTACACAGCACCGTTAACATAGTAAAACGTCCCAAGGCGCTTCACAGGAGTGGTTTTCAAACAAAATTTGACACCGAGCCACATATGGAGATATTAGGACAGGTGACCAAAGGCTTGGTCAAAGAGGTAGGTTTTAAGGAGTGTCTTAAAGGAGGAGAGAGAGAGGCGGAGAGATTTACGGAGGGAATTCTAGAGCTTAGGGCCCAGGCAGCTGAAGGCACGGCCGCCAATGGTGGAGCGATTAAAATCGGGGATGTGCAAGAGGTAAGAATTGGAGGGTTGTCGGGCTGAAGGAGGTTCCAGAGATAGGGAGGGGGGCGAGGCCACGGAGGGATTTGAAAACAAGGATGAGAACTTTAAAATCGAGGCGTTCCCGGAGTGGGAGGCAATGTAGGTCAGCGAGCACGGGGGGTGATGGGTGTGAGTTAGGACACGGGCAGCAGCGTTTTGGATGAGCTCAAGTTTATGGAGGGTGAAAGATGGGAATCCGGCCACAAGAACATTGGAATAGTCAAGTCTAGAGGTAACAAAGTGGAAACATTTTCTCTACGTCTACCCTATCAAACCCTTTCACAATTTTTAAGACCTCTGTTAGGTCACCCCTCAGCCCTCACTTTTCTAGAGAAAAGAGTCGGAGGTTTCATTATTTTGCAAGGACAAGAGGTTTATACCATGTATTGCTCGTAACAGACTCGCTGATCTCCCATGGTGTGATTCACAGGAAGTTTGCGGTCTGGAATACGGCTCTGATGCTTTGCTGTTAATGTGGCCTGTCCCTTTAAGGCCACTGCTCGGGCACTTCAGATAAGTGATCTAAATAGGTGCTGAGGTGAATTCGGGAAGTTTACAGATTGCCAGATGGTTGTACGTTTCTAACTTCAGTTCAGACTGCAAACTTCCCTCACTGAGGTGGGTCAAAGACACAAGAGGCATTCACAATGCAGTTGGAGGCCAGGCTGGGCGATTTAGAATACTTGGGGGCAAGCTTACTTGGGGTGAATCACTCTCGTTCTTGATGTTGTACCAAGCCCAACAAAATGGGGGCCTCGGTGATGACACTACCCCCGTTGTGACCCTGCAAAGCTGGCGGTGTGATCAAACAACAACTTGCATTTATATAGCGCCTTTAATGTAGTAAAATGTCCCAAGGCACTTCACAGGAGTGATATGATTCATGTGCTAAAACAAGTACAAAACATTTATTATATGAGGAAGGAGGAATGAACTTGCATTTATAAACAGCATTCGGCACTTTACAACCTTCCGGCCTCAACATTGAGTTCAACAGCTTTAGATCATAACCACTGCTCCCATTTTCTCAGACAGCAGGTGCTGGGAATGGTTCTGCTGTAACCATGTAACCTCAGGACATCCCAAAGTGCTTTACAGCCAATAAAGTAGTTTCGAAGTGTAGTCACTGTTGTAACATAGGAAACGCAGCAGCCAATTTGCGCACAGCAAGGTCCCACAAACAGCAATGTGATAATGACCTGATCATCTGTTTTTTAGTGATGTTGGTTGAGGGCTAAATATTGGCCCAGGACAATGGGGAGAACTCCCCCTGCTCCTCTTCCAGTAGTGCCATGGGATCTTTTACATCCACCCAAGAGGGCAGACGGGGCCTCGGTTTAACGTCTCATCCGAAAGACGGCTCCTCCGACAGTGCAGGACTCCCTCAGTACTGGCGCTGGGAGGGTCAGCCTGGATTTTGTGCTCAAGTCTCTGGAGCGGGGACTTGAACCCACGATCTTCTGACTCCGAGGCGAGAATGCTACCAACTGAGCCATGGCTGACACTGAGAGGAGATTCTACAAAAAATATTGTTCCCTTAGTAAAATATTCATGCAATATTACAGTTGTATAGTAACTTTTCCATCTAACAAGTTGTATCCGTAAACTGAACAGCTTTTGATAGTTACTAAATCTGGGAGGCAACAGATGATGTTGCACCTTGACTGTAGCTGTCAGCTCTTATCCTGGGCGTAGACATTCAACTGGACTGCTCTCAGCCCCTCTATTTAAGGTCCGAAAGTACAGTCTACGTGACTCTTGCTAATTAAATCATTATACCAGAGGAAAGTTACAGAACAAACAATCTCAGGGTATAAATGGCTAAATGCATTCCTTTCACAGGTGTGACCTTGTACATTTGTTTTTGCAGTTAACAATTCTGCAGTCTAACTTCTTCCCACAATTAAATGAAGGGCCTCAGGAAATAATTGAAACTTTAAACTCAAGTCAACAGCTAAACCACGAGGATTACACAAAACATTTCTTCCTGTGTTGGGAATGCCAGTCTGTCACTGCACCTTGACAACGATGGCACCAAGCTACCCTGAAGATGTCCCACGTCCCCTGTATCGCTGTGAAGCTGGGAGCAGCCACACTCTCTCCAGCACTCGGGGGTCTGCATGTTTCCACAGCCCTTGTATGTTTATCAGAGGATTGTTAACAACAAAAGGGTCATTAAACCGTCGGTACTGTAAGAGTCAGCTTCAATTCAAGTGTTCAGTGGTTTACGTGGTGCTTCAATTCAGAATCTAATCGCCTCTATCCTAGGCAGGCTTCTACATGATACAAAGCAGACTTGTCCTGTTACTAAAATTTCGCTTTAAAATCTCACTAACATCCCTCAACTAACACCATCAAAAAGAGATTATCTGGTCATTTGTCTGCTGTTCGTGGGACCTTGTTATGTAGCTATTGTATTCCCCTTACATTACAGTACACTTCAAAAGTACTTTAATGGCTGCAGAGCACTTTGGGATGACCTGAGGTCGTGAAAAGTGCTATAGAAATGGTTAGGTCCAGTGACGGCCCTCGATGCAGGGGCTTCCCTCTCTTCTTTCAGCCGTCTTCTCACTCCACTAGCCTGTTGTGATTTGATTGCTTCTTGTTTGTATAATTTCCTTCAAATATCTCAGCACGCGTACAGCTACTTGCCTTGCCAATTCAGGCCCACCCTGTCTCTGTGCTGAACTCCTGGTCAGGCTACACTT
This sequence comes from Heptranchias perlo, assembly GCF_035084215.1. Taxonomy (NCBI): domain Eukaryota; kingdom Metazoa; phylum Chordata; class Chondrichthyes; order Hexanchiformes; family Hexanchidae; genus Heptranchias; species Heptranchias perlo. The sequence goes on along the minus strand of NC_090344.1, from coordinate 33,060,205 downwards.
CTTTCACAGTAGAAGCTCATCCCCGTCACAGGCTGCATTTTTAAAAGTTAGGTCCCTCCTTTTGGATTGTGCTCCTGTCTCTGATGTTTTGTAACTATGATGTGGTCAGATAATTTTGATGCCCACACAGTACGTTCGAAAGAAAGATAGAAAGATCTTGCATTTATATAGCGCCTTTCATCACCTCAGGGCGTCCCAGAGCCAGTGAAGTACTTTTGAAGTGTGTTCACTGTTGTAATGCAGAAAACGCGGCAGCCAATTTGCGCACAGCAAGCTCCCACAATCAGCAACGAGATAAATACTGGCCAGGGCAACGGGGAGAACTCCCCTGCTCTTCTTCGAAATAGTGATGTCGGACCTTTTACATCCACCTGAGGGCGCAGACGGGGTTTAACGTCTCATCTGAAAAGCGGATGGAATTTATTCCTTTCCCTCCTGTCACCACCCTTATTTATTGTCTGGTTACCCTGCTGTGTTTCATTGTAGTGACAGAACCAGTGTGTTAAGGTGGCGTTGGTAGAGGGATTGCTGGGGCAGATGTCTCTGCTTTATTTATTAAGCCAGTACTTCTGGCCCTGGTTTGCTCCCTTTGTGACGAGGGCGGTAACGGTACTGTGGACAGGGAGTGCGTGCCATGCGCATTACATTTAATACAGGTAATGCAAGAAAGATATGCACCTCGTGGTGCAGAACCTTTAGTCAGTCATGAGTGCTATCAGAATGAAGAAAGATCTTGCCATGTAGGTGATCTTTTGGCAAAACACTAACCCCGGGCAGACTTGGCGCATTTAACTGTACAGATTTGATATTTAGTTTGGCGATGAGAATTACGTAGAATTGACAGCGCAGAAACAGGCCATTCGGCCCAACCGGTTGATGCCTGTGTTTCTGCTCCACACGAGCCGCCTCCTACTCTATTTACTTCACCTATTGACATATCAACAATAACTTGCATTTATACAGCGCCTTTCATGACTTCTGGATGTCCCAAACCACTTTATAGCCAATGAAGTGTTTTTTAAAGTGTAGTTACTATTGTAATGTAGGAAACGCGATAGCCAGTGTGACACCTTCTATTCCTGTCTCCCTCATGTACTTATCTAGCTTACCCTTAAATGCATCTATGCTATTTGCTTCAGCCAGATATCCAAATGAGTAAAATATCAAGAGGTAGCCCTATCCCATTTGCTGATTGATGTTAATCTCTGTCGAGTGGCAGCCGTGTCCATACCCGGTGTGTAACGGAGGACCCTTGGCCTATCTCAGATTAATGTAACTGCGTTATCTATTTGTGTGGCCGTCAGTGCTCAGCTCTGTGTGTCTGCCCTGTTTCAGAAGCAGCTGATGGTGATAGGGATGGACGTGTATCACGACCCTGTCAGGGGGAAGCAGTCTGTTGTTGGATTCGTTGCCAGCCTGAATAAGTAAGTCCCTGCTGCTTTGTGTCATTTGAATTGTTCAATGCTGTCACTAAAACAATATTTATCTCCGAGGGATCGTTCTGTGCCCGCTGCCACTGTGTCACTTTAAGCGGCGCCCACTTGGTGGCTCAGCAGCTGAGCCAGGAAGGGCCCGGGGACGTTTGTAGCCCTGCGCTGATCTCACCCGGCAGGCAGTACAGAGGCCACACTTAACCTCAGCACCCCCTGGTTTAGGGGCGTGTACAACTGCCTAGGGTTCCTGCTTGTGATCACTGTTTACCGATTGCTTGTGAAAAGTGTGTGGGTGTTGGGTGAGGATAGGGACTGGCTTCGCCGTCATGTCCCCTGCAGACAGACAGCCTAGCTGTCACCGCAGCACAGACACTTGCACCCCAGTGCTTCCCGGGAAGAAGGGAGGCAATTGTTGCGAAAATATTTCAAGTCAAAGAGCATGCTCTCTTTCCGACGGGCTCAGGGCCTTAATGTGATCAGTGGGAGGCGAGTACGCTGTGTGTTCAGATATCTCCCTGCGACTGACAACAAGGGAGGTTTTTTTTTGAAGACATGCTAGACTTACAGAACAATGCTGGTCTTGATGTTGTAAAGCAACTTTCAACTTAAGGGCTCTTTATCAGATTAGTGGGAAGATTAAAGCTCGTGAGCGTCATACAGCTGTTTACAGCACTGTAATTAGTGAACGGTGGGGCGGGACAAACACGGAATATGACTTTGCTGGGGAGGGCTCGATCGAGAGCATGTGGGTATTGGTACAGAAAATGGGGGTAAACACATGCATATGGGGATGCTGGGATGGTTTAACTGCAGCACACCATGATACTAGGGCAGTGCATGAGCGACAAATGAGGTGGGTGATGGCACTGGGGCCGTGTGAGGGGCAAACGCAGAACTGGGATGGCGAAGGAGAAAGAAATGAAGGATGTGATGTTGCAAGGACAACATAGAATGAGTAAAGATGGGGTGTGGGAGCAATGATGTTCAGAAAGACTGGACTCCAGAGTTGTTTTCATAGGAACATAGGAACAGGAGGAGGCCATTCAGCCCCTCGTGCCCGCTCCGCCATTTGATGAGATCATGGCTGATCTGTGATCTAACTCCATATACCTGCCTTTGGCCCATATCCCTTAATACCTTTGGTTGCCAAAAAGCTATCGATCTCAGATTTAAATTTAGCAATTGAGCTAGTATCAATTGCCGTTTGCGGAAGAGAGTTCCAAACTTCTACCACCCTTTGTGTGTAGAAATGTTTTCTAATCTCACTCCTGAAAGGTCTGGCTCTAATTTTTAGACTGTGTCCCCTACTCCTAGAATCCCCAACCAGCGGAAATAGTTTCTCTCTATCCACCCTATCCGTTCCCCTTAATATCTTAAATTTCGATCAGATCACCCCTTAACCTTCTAAACGCTAGAGAATACAACCCCAATTTGTGTAATCTCTCCTCGTAACTTAACCCTTGAAGTCCGGGTATCATTCTAGTAAACCTACGCTGCACTCCCTCCAAGGCTAATATGTCCTTCTGAAGGTGCGGTGCCCAGAACTGCTCACAGTACTCCAGGTGTGGTCTAACCAGGGTTTTGTATAGCTGCAGCATAACTTCTGCCCCCTTGTACTCCAGTCCTCTCGATATAAAGGCCAGCATTCCATTAGCCTTCTTGATTATTTTCTGCACCTGTTCATGACACTTCGATGATCGATGTACCTGAACCCCGAAGTCCCTTTGGACACCCACTGTTTTTAACTTTTTACCATTTTCAAGTATGATTTTTTTTGCACCACTGTGTCTTTCATTCCAGTAAGGTTAGAAATTGCCAGCAGCAATGTTACTGCACAGACACTTAATGTACTCCTAGCAGATGGCTCCCTCTACTATTTTAATGGACATCATTAACCCATTTATTTGAAGTGGGTTAGCAAGTCCATTAAAATGATGGAGGGGAGTTTGGTGCGAGCTCGTTAAAGAGTTGTATGGCGAAATTGCCTGGTTATTTTTATCATGTTATTTAATTCTACTGTCATTATCTGAGTCTTGAAGACAGCTGTGGTCAGTGCGAGGAACAACTAAGAGCTCAATGCCCTTTCCTCGATCCCTATGTCATGTTCTCAAACATTAATCTACTGAGGGAGGGTGCATGGGACGTGCCACAAGGATGACAGGGATATACCCAGAGTGAGACTGCGGTGCAAGGTATCTACAAGGTCAGAGGTGATCTCTGTACAGGACTGAGTCTTCCCTCATTTGCTGCAAAGATGCTAGCAGAACAGTTTTCCACTGACTATACCTCTGAAGCTACCAGATGCAGTAACTATTGGTTCGATCTCTGGGAGATGGACAGAAACTGGGGGCTGGCCAGAAACACAAACTGGAAGAAACAATTTTTTATTTAACAGGATTTCAATCTTGTTGCCAAATTTGCTCCAGGTCGGACAGAGGCCCATGCAAGTAGGCTTGATGACCAGTATGAGATGTTTTGAATGGGCTGTTTTTTTTGTTTGTAGAGCTGGATGGAGCTTAAGGGTTCTTCTACAGTCCGGACTGAGGAGCTGGGAGACACAAAACTAAGGTGCTATAGCGCCACCACTTGTGGGAGGGTGCAGTTACAGGGTGACACGTTTACATAGGTCGTTTCCATGTTAAATGTGGAGAACAGGGGCTGAATGGCCTACTCCTGTTCCTATGTTCCTAAATGAGAAAAGATTTCAACCATCTGTCGAATACTACACCTTTAAGAAGGGAGTGAGAATATTTGACAGCATACCTCATCAGTAATATTGCATACCATCAGCTAATCAAAGGTTAATCAGAACATTGCAATGTTATTAAATAACGTGAGAATGTAAACAGAAGTATTCAGTACTTTTTAAATAAATTTTTGGGGGATGTTTGGCGTTGAATGCGAGTCATCTGAAGTGACACTACTGCTGAGGTTGTGCCAAGCCAGGTCAGTATAGGGAGCTCTGATACATGAGAGAAGTTACTTGACGGAGAGGGCCCTGGTATGAGGGAGGATAACATGGAGGTGCTTTCAATATTGGCTGAAATTAGGGATTGCCATTCTGAACATGACTTGTAATGCACAGTATTGTGCAGCTTCTTTTGCATGTTTTTGAGGAATTGCACTTTCTGTTAGATGACTGAGGTGTGGAGTGATTTGTTTATGTAAATCGGTGGCGTTCAAACTTCATGACTGCAGACTCTTTTCCAGTCCTGCGTTTTCCTATGACTCTCTTCTTCCCCCATTGGAGCACTCCCGCAACTATTGACAGACTCCCGAGGTCCTCCTGTGCTCACTCTTGAAAGAAAAGTGTTGGCTATAGTTACAGAAAGTGTTTCGATATACGACAGCAACAAGTCAATGTAGGGACAAAAACCTAGAATACAACAGTCCTCGAGGCACTGTACTCAGGACACGTGACAGACAGAAACCCAATGGCCTCGTGTCGCAAATGAATATTGGAGATTTATGAGAGACCCAGCCATTGCTGGTAATTGAGCCGAAGACCAGATACATTCATGTTAATTAATCTTGTATTCAGTTGTTAAGGTTTCATGTGTAAAATATTAACTCGCCCCTCCCGATCTCTGTAACCTCCTACAACCCTCCGAGATCTCCAATTCTGGCCTCTTGTTCATCCCTGATTTCCATCGCCCCACCATTGGCGGCCGTGCCATCAGCTGCCTCGGCCCTAAGGCTTGGAATCCCCTCCCTAAACCAGTCCACCTCTCCACTCTCCTCCTTTAAGGCGCTGCTACCTCTTTGACTAAGCTTTTGATCACCTGCCCTAATATCTCCTTATGTGGCAAATTTTGTTCGATAACGCGCCTTGGGACGATTTACTACATTAAAGGCGCTATATAAATGCAAGTTGTTGTTGTAAGTGCTCAGCTCGCCTCACCCCCGAGAACAGGTCAGATTAGGAGATTGCAGTTCGCCTGTAAAACTGGTTTTCAGTTGCCCCTATCGAATTGTGAATTGCTCATTACATAACACTCACCGATCCTGAACGTCAGCATTCCAGCGGGATGCCTGGAATTCTTTATGGTTGTTGAATAGCTGGCTCAAAGTTACACAAAACTACACGGCAAGTCATGTGCAGAGCAGTATATATAAATCTTGAATGTATGGAGCTGAAAAACCGAGGGGCGTTAGGCGTGCCAGGCGTGTCTGTTCAAGTGCGGGTCAGGGAAGAGGGATCTATGTGCTCCAGGTCGCACGTTTACACGTATAAGTGAATCCCATCACCCTGTGGATTTGCTCTCCGATTGGCAACCCGGCTTATCGCTGCAACCACTTTGGATCAAAAAAGGATAGAACAGGCTACTTTCTAAATGGTAAAAAGCTAAAAACAGTGGATGTCCAAAGGGACTTAGGGGTTCAGGTACATAGATCATTGACGTGTCATGAACAGGTGCAGAAAATAATCAAGAAGGCTAATGGAATGCTGGCCTTTATATCTAGAGGACTGGAGTACAAGGGGGCAGAAGTTATGCTGCAGCTATACAAAACCCTGGTTAGACCGCACCTGGAGTACTGTGAGCAGTTCTGGGCACCGCACCTTCGGAAGGACATATTGGCCTTGGAGGGAGTGCAGCGTAGGTTTACTCGAATGATACCCGGACTTCAAGGGTTAAGTTACGAGGAGAGATTACACAAATTGGGGTTGTATTCTCTGGAGTTTCGAAGGTTATGGGGTGATCTGATTGAAGTTTATAAGATATTAAGGGGAACGGACAGGGTGGATAGAGAGAAACTATTTCCACTGGATGGGAATTCTAGGAGTTGGGGGGGCACAGTCTAAAAATTAGAGCCAGACCTTTCAGGAGCGAGATTAGCAAACATTTCTGCACACAAAGGGTGGTAGAAGTTTGGAACTCTCTTCTGCAAAGGGCAATTGATACTAGCTCAATTGCTAAATTTAAATGTGAGATAGATGGCTTTTTGGCAACCAAAGGTATTAAGGGATATGGGCCAAAGGCAGGTATATGGAGTTAGATCACAGATCAGCCATGATCTTCTCAAATGGCGGGCTGAATGGCCTACTCCTGTTCCTATGTTCCTGTAACCCCAAGTGCCTGTGACACTTCGGCACTGCCAGCCCACGGACTGAGGAGACCACCTCCGTCCATGTGACCCTATCATTCACTGTTCCATCCCCTGGACTTGTTATGACCCCGAGCCGTCATTTCTCATCAAAATGATGGGGCTCCGTCCCGTTTGGATCTGCATGCTGGTGTTGCACTTAATGGAGCTGGTACATTTTCCTTCCTTGTATGCTGATTGGATTTAGTCGCACTAGCGAGAAAGGAGAGGCAATATAAACTAAATGGTACGATTGCAAAAGGGTTCAGGAACGAAGAGACCTGGGGGCTTACGTACACACAGGACAAGTTGATGAGGCTGTTAAAGCATACGGAATCTTTGGCTTTATAACTACAAGAGTACAAAAGCAAGGGAGTTATGCTAAACCATTATAAATCATTGGTAAGGCCCCGGCTGGAGTATCGTGTTCAATTCTGGGCACCACACTTTAGGGAGGATGTGAAGGCCTTAGAAAGAGTGCAGAAGAGATTTACTAGAATAGTGCCAGGGATGAGAGACTTCAGTCATGTGGAGAGACTGGAGAATCTGGGATTGTTCTCCTTAGAGCAGAGAAGGTTGAGGGGAGATTTAATTGAGCTGTTCAAAATTATGAGGGGTTTTGATAGAATAAATAGGGAGGAACTGGTGGGAGGGTCAGAAACCAGAGACAACAGATTTAAGATGATTGGCAAAAGAAGCAGAGGGGAGATGGGAATATTTTTTATCGCAGCGAGTTGTTAGGATCTGGAATGCGCTGCCTGAAAGGGCGGTGGAAGCAGATTCAATAGTAACTTTCAAAGGGGAATTGAACAAATACTTGAAGGGGAATAAATTTGCAGGGCTATGGGGAAAGAGCAGAGGAGTGGGACTAAGCACAGGCACGAAGGGCCGAATGATGGTTCCATGATTCTAGGGGGCTTGTGGTTAGTGAGCATTGTCTTGCATTTGTCTCCAATCCCTACTAGACGAACAAGAGGCTCGCTGCTGGATGCCCAGGTAGCACAGGACGTTGTTGGAGAGTGTTTTGTTGGTCATACTCAACTGTGAGGAGGTCAGCACCCCACCATCACTCTGTATCTGAACAGGCTCCTTTAAAAAGAGGAACCTCAAGATCCTATTGTATGTCAGGCACACAGTTTCTGGAGACTGGATAATTAGGGATGGTGATCAATACCTTAAAACCTACCTCTTTGACCAAGCTTTTGGTCACCTGTCCTAATGTCTCCTCCTTTGGCTTTGGTGTCAGTGTTTGTTTGATTACGCTCCTGTGAAGCACCTTGGGACGTTTTACTACTTTAAAGGTGCTGTACAAATGCAAGTTGTTGGGTAAAGTCGGCATTCCCACATTCCCAGCCGGAAGCCACGCCACCACCCGCGTCCCGACTCACCGACCCCGCACCCCCTTCGGGTGCGGGATTGGTGGATTGACCCTCTGACCCCGTGCGGCACGTTCTCTAACTCACTTGGTGACCCTGTTCATCTGTTTGAGTTTCGGGTTGTCCCAAGCTGTAACCTTAGAGGTCGGGAGGGGAAAGGGGCCGGATGGGGTTTTAATCCAGAGCACCTCGCTGCACAATTCTGCAACCAAAGCTTTAGTGGTGCTGCAAAGTGTGGTTAGAGCAGACTAAAGCTGCAGATCACAGGACGGAATAGAATTAAAAGCTGAAGTGAAGGGGATGTGTTTTTTTAGTTACACTCTGCTGTGTTTCATCCTCCCAGGGCAATGACCAAGTGGTACTCAAAGGTGGTGTTTCAGATGCCTAATCAGGAAATCATCGATGGCTTAAAGATCTGCTTGGTGGCATCGCTCAAGAAATACTACGAGGTAGTAATCTGCATTTCAGTAAGCGGGGTTCTGTCCCGAATAGAATGCCTTTTCCTTTGTTTCTGTCGGCACAGACACTCCCGTAAAGTAAACTTACCGATGCCGGCACCCTGAGACGTGCACGAAGCCCACTTGGGTGGGGTGGAGCGCTTGTGTGCCTCCATCAGCAACGAGCAGCAGCGTGACGGGGCCTAGCTCTGGCCAAGGGCGGGCTTACCCTACAGGCCAGCAATGTGCTTCTTTACACTGTACGGATCTGCCTCTAACATCAGGGATCCATTAACCTGCAGCTAACTCCTGCCTAATCAGAGGCACAGTGTAAAGGATGCAGAATTGGCAGCAAGGGAACCAGCTTGGAAATGGCTCTGGTATATAAATGTGGTATAACTGGCACGTAGCATTATAAATGCTTCGAATAGTGTTGCTGTTTGATATACACTTCACTGCACTTAGAGCGGGCGGGGGGGCCCGGGGGCAGCCCCCGGGAGCGGGCGGGGGGTCCCGGGGGCAGCCCCCGGGAGCGGGCGGGGGGTCCCGGGGGCAGCCCCCGGGAGCGGGCGGGGGGTCCCGGGGGCAGCCCCCGGGAGCGGGCGGGGGGTCCCGGGGGCAGCCCCCGGGAGCGGGCGGGGGGTCCCGGGGGCAGCCCCCGGGAGCGGGCGGGGGGTCCCGGGGGCAGCCCCCGGGAGCGGGCGGGGGGTCCCGGGGGCAGCCCCTTAGGACCCAAGGGCACCCGCTCAGTGTGTGCTAATCCTCTAGTTTCAGTGCATGCTTTTTCTCTGGTCCCTTTTGTGTGTCTCCCTTTTCTCTCTCTCACATGTTCAACATTGGCTCTGTACACGATATGCAGAAAGTGGCCCAACTTGAAGTGGAGTTAACAGCTGCCTTAACCAAACTGAAATGAGCAGAGAGAAGCTGGAGGCTGACATTTGCTGCTGTGTTTTGTTTAACTCTCGTCTCCCGGGCAGCAGTTGAAGATTCTGCCGAGCTTTTATCTCCAGAAGCGTCGGGCTTGCTGTGTGGAATGTTTTCACTGACGCTGCGTACCTCGATCCTTGTGTGCAGATTAACCACTGCCTCCCGGAGAAGATTGCCGTCTACCGGGACGGGGTGTCCGATGGCCAGCTGAGCACGGTGACGGACTACGAGCTTCCTCAGCTCCTGAAGTGCTTCGAGGTGTTCAGTGACTATCACCCGAAGATGATGGTGATTGTGGTGCAGAAGAGGATCAGCTCCAACATGTACCAGCACGCACTGTCGGGGAGGTTCGAAGTGCCGCCTCCTGGAACTGTATTAGATCACACCATCACCAACAAGGAATGGTGAGCTTCAGTCTCTCGTGAACAACCCTCTGCTGGCGTGTTAGCTGCCCCCCCCCACCTCACACCACCCTCTGCTGGTGTGTGAGCCGCCCCTCCCCCTGCAGGTAAGGGACATTGCACAGTGTAAGAGGCCCACGCAGGGTAAGGGAATAGAAGGCCCTTACAACAAATGCTGAATCTGCGGCACACTGTATTAAGGAGGTGTACCTGTACTTTCTGCCATGGGAACTCTAGGACCCCGGTGGTTTGTAGTAATAACCAGATCTAGGATCTGGCATTATCCATTGCCATCAGTGGTCAAAGTGTAGGGTGCAAATCCAATTACATAGAATATACAGCACAGAAACAGGCCATTCGGCACAACTGGTCTATGCCGGTGTTTATCTCCACACGAGCCTCCTCCCACCATAATTATCTCACCCGATCAGCATATCCTTCTGTTCCTTTCTCCCTCATGTATTTATCTAGCTTCCCCTTAAATGCATCTATGCTATTTGCCTCACCCACTCCTTGCGGTAGCGAGTTCCACATTCTCACCACTCTCTGGGTAAAGAAGTTTCTCCTGAATTCCTTAGCGACTATTTTATATTAATGAACTCTAGTCCTGGTCTCCCCCACAAGTGGAAACAACTTCTGTACGTCCATCCTATCAAACCCCACCATAATTTTGAAGCTCTCTATTAGGTCACCCCTTAGCCTTCTCTTTTCTAGGTGGTTAATTCCTTTTAACGCCAATTAAACCATAGTATCAGGACCTGCTATAAGCCAGCTTGATTGTCCATCACAAGGAGTATTGCAGGGGTGCAAGACTAGTGAGTTGAACACGGAAGTCCTCTTTGTTTGGTCTAGTTTGTCCTGCCTCAATTGTACTGCGCTGTGGTCCTGCCTCAATTGTACTGCGCTGTGGTCCTGCCTCTTTCCAGTCTAAGAACTGTTTAACTAACTATCGAGGAGCCACTTGAAAGGGTTTCCCCACCTCAATTTGGACGTGCTGTCCATCGCCTGTACAGTTCTTGTGCTATCAGCCGTTCCTCACTGGTGAGATTGGGACCCTGTGGTAAAGTAATGGGCGAATTGAAGTTAAAATTTAGTTTAAAATTTAACTTTAAAACAAACTGCAAGTTAGTTAACGGTTAACAGAAACTGCAAGTCAATAGCGGCTAAGTCAATCAGCTATAAGTGATTGCCTGAATAGAGGGTAATTTCTGTGAGCTGGAAGCTGATTGAGCCGTTGTAACTGGTGTTCTCAAAAGGTGTATGAAGTAGTCTGCTGAAGCACAGAGCACATCGCGAGTGGGAACTTGAGAATTTGATGAGTGTGGGAATTGGGTGTAGAGGGGGGGAAGAAGGTGCTAAATTTAAAAAAAAACAGACCAAAAAGTAATTATCTATAAATGAATGTAGACTAAGATATGACAGAGCAGGCTGTGTGTCTGGACTGCACTATGTGGGAGTTTGTGGATAGTGAGAGTGTCCTGTGCGAACACATTGGCAGTAGATGTCTCCGGCTCAGAGTCATTGACCTCGTAGAGAGGTACAGGATCAGAACGGGGTTGGTGTGATCCATAGTGAACAGGGTAAGGGGAACCCAGGTGAGATAGAAAACGAGGGTCCGCAGAAACTGATCCTGTCCAACAGGTACAATGTACTCGCTACCTGTGAGGATAAGGATAAAGACTGTCAGGAGGACAGTCAGAATGCTGACCATGGCACCCTGGAGCAGGAGGCTGCCCAAAGGCTGGGGTGGGGAGGAGGAGAAGCATGATGAGGTAGTTGTAGGGGATTCAATGATTAGGGAAGACAGATTGCATCCTTTGTAAGCAGGATCGAGAGTCCCACATAGTATGTTGCCTACCTGGTGCCAGGGTGAGGGACATTTCGAACCTTAAAAGGAGATTTGAGAGGGAAGGGGAGGATCCAGTCGTCGTGGTCCATGTTGAGACCGACAACATAGGCAAGCGGGTCCTGTTCAGAGAGCACTAGGAGCTAAATTTAAAAAAACCAAGACCTCAAGGGTTATAATCTCTGGATTCTCACCCAAGCCACGTGCAAATTGGCATAGGGATAAGCACATTAGGGAGGTGAACACCTGGCTGAAGGAGGGGTGTGGGAAAGTGGGGTTCCATTTTATGGGACACTGCCACCAGTACTGGGACAGGAAGGAGCTCTACCGTTGGGACGGCCGCCATCTGAACCGGGCTGGGGCAGGGTCCTCGCGGAAAGGATAGACAGGGCGGTCACAAGGACTTTAAACTTGTAAATGCTGGAGGGAGGGCTCAAGTGGAAACGGCAGTATAAATAATAATTCTAAAACAAACAAAAAGGAAGAGAGTAGAGTAATAGTCAGAAATGATGTTTTAGGCAGTACAGGTAAAGGGAAAACTAAAAGATGTAAAGTAATTAAATCGGGAGAGAAATGAGAAACGTGTGAGAAAAACATGAGAGCAGAAGGGCAGGTTAGGGTGTGGGGTCAAATAACTATTTATACAAGACATGGAGTATAAGGAACAAATTGAATGAATTGCAGGCGCAAATTCAACTTAGAGAGTACGACATGGCTGCAAGACAGCCAGGACTGGGAACTGAATATACCACGTTACAAGGTCTATAGGAAGGATAGGGAGACTGGTAGAGGGGGAGAAGTAGCCTTAGTGATTAAGGATGAAATTACTTCAATGATAAGAAGCAAGCAGGCAGTGGAGACTGTATGGGTAGAATTAAGAAATAGAGAAGGATTTAGTGGGTGTTGTGTACAGGCCCCCTGGTAGCAGCTGGGAAATGGCAGAATGTATAAATGCAGAGATTAGACAAGCATGTAGCAAAGGCAGAGTGGTTTTAATGGGGGATTTTAACTTTCATATAGATTGGAATAAGCCGACGAGCTCATGTCAGAAAGGTAGCGAATTCCTTGTGTTCAGGACAGCTTTCTACAACAATATGTCCTCGAACCAACAAGGGGGCAGGCCATAGTAGATTTAATAATGAGTAGTGAGCCAGTTTTGGTTAATAGCTTAATGGTGTGTGAACATTTATCTAATAGCGATCATAATATGATCGAGTTCAACGTTGTGTTTGAAAGGGAGAAACCAGCTTCAGCTACTAAGATCCTAAAGTTAGGTAAGGCCGACTTCAATGGGATGAGACAGAGACTGTCCATGGTGAACTGGGCAAATCTGTTAACGGGTAAAACGACAGAAGGTCAGTGGGAGGTGTTCAAAAAAGAATTTAACGTGATATAGAACCAGTTTATCCACCTAAGAGGCAAGAGCTCCACTTGCCAAAAAAAAATGCCATGGATGACAGAAGAGATAAGGGACAACATAAAACTAAAATAAAAAGCTTCCAAAAATAGCACAGATCCTGGAGACTGGGAGAGATACAAAGAACAGCCAACGGGTGACAAAACAGATAGTAAGAACTATAAAAAGGGAGTATGAAAAGAAACTTGCAAAGGATATCAAAATCAACACAAAAAGTTTTACAATTGTATTAGGAGAAAGAAGGTGATCAAGGGCAGTGTGGGCCCCTTAAAAACTGATAATGGTGAGATTGTAAATGAAAATAAGGAAATGGCGGACACGTTAAATAATTACCTTGCATCAGTATTTACAGTAGAGGAAGAGGATAGCATGACAGACATCCCAAGGAAATTAATAATTAATGTAATCAAATTAACAGGAATGAAGAAAATAATGGCACTAAAGAGTGACAAATCCCCAGGACCAGATTGTTTCCATCCCAGGGTTTTGCAGGAAGTAGGTGAGAACATTGCAGATGCCCTAACTATAATCGTCCAAAGTTCTCTCGATTCAGGAACCGTTCCTTTAGATTGGAAAATTGCACATGTCACTCCGCTATTTAAGAAAAGTGAGAGAGGGAAACCAGGGAATTATAGACCAGTTAGCCTGATATCTGTTGGGAAATTGCTAGAGTCTATAATTAAGGATAGAGTGACTGAACACTGTGGAAAATTTTCAGCTGATCAGAGAGAGCCAGCATGGGTTTATAAAGGGTAGGTCATGCCTGACAAACCTGATTGAATTTTTTGAAGAGGTGACTAAAGTAGTGGACAGGGGAATGTCAATGGGTGTTGTTTATATGGACTTCCAGAAGGCATTTGATAAGGTCCCACATAAGAGACTGTTAGCTAAAGTTGAAGCTCATGGAATTGAGGGCAAATTATTGACCTGGTTAGGAAATTGGCTGAACGGCAGGCGACAGAGAGTGGGGATAATGGGCAGGTACTCAAATTGGCAGGATTTGACTAGTGGAATCCCACAGGGATCTGTGTTGGGGCCTCAATTATTCACTGTATTTATTAATGACTTAGATGAAGGGATAGAGAGCTACATATCCAAGTTTGTGACACAAAGATATCATTGTCAGCAGTGTAGATGGAAGCATAAAATTAGAGATATTAATAGATTAAGTGAATGGACAAAACTGTGGTAAATGGATCTCAATGTAGGCAAGTGCGAGGTCATCCACTTTGGACCTAAAAAAGATAGATCAGAGTACTTTCTAAATGGTGAAAAGTTCGAAACAGTGGAGGCCCAAAGAGACTTAGGGGTCCATGTCCATAGATCATTAAAATGTCACAGACAGGTACAGAAAATAATCAAAAAGGCTAATGGAATGTTGGCCTTTAGAGGATCAGAATACAAGGGGATAGAAGTTATGCTACAGCTATACAAAGCCCTGGTTAGACCACACCTGGAGTACTGTGTTCAGTTCTGGGCACTACACCTTCGGAAGGACATATTGGCCTTGGAGGGAGTGCAGCGTAGATTTACTAGAATGATACCGGGACTCCAAGGGTTAAATTACGAGGAGCGATGACACAAACTAGGGTTGTATTCCCTGGAATTTAGAAGATTAAGGGGTGATTTGATTGAAGTTTTCAAGATATTAGGGGGAACTGATGGGGTAGAAAAAGAGAAACTATTTCCGCTGGTTGGGGAGTCCAGGACGAGGGGATATAGCCTAAAAATTATAGACAGGAGTGAAGTTAGGAAACACTTCTACATGCAAAGGGTGGGAGAAGTTTGGAACACTCTTCCGCAAACGGCAGTTAATGCAAGTTCAATTGTTCTGCGCTTGATAGATTTTTGTTAACCAAAGGTATTAAGGGATATGGGACTACAGCGGGTATATGGAGTTAGGTCACAGATCAGCCATGATCTTATTGAATGGCGGAACAGGCTCGAGAGGCTAAATGGCCTACTTCTGTTCCTATGTTATGTCCATCCAGCTCCAATGTGCACGAAACACGTGCAGGAGGTGTATCTAGCCACACTGAACTTTGTTGCTCTCAATACTTGTTGTGGTTTTCCTGTTTTGAAGGACTGACTTCTTCCTGTTGGCCCATACCGTTCGACAGGGCTGTGGGATGCCGACACACTACATCTGTGTGTTCAACAGTCTGAAGCTCAGCCCTGACCATATGCAAAGGTAAGGCGGGCAGGGCTTTGAAAGCACGAATGAAATAAGCTTTACATTTTCCCCTATCAAGGAAAAGGGAAGAGAGTTTGAGTATGGGAGCTCTCCCACATGCAAATCCTGTCCTTATCAACTACTAGTCATCTCTGGTCACGTTGCACACGGAAAGTCGCGGCCAAGTGTAGCCTTTTGAAAGAAAGAACGAACTACAGCACCTTTCACGACCTCAGGACGTCCCAAATAATTCACAGCCAAATGAAGTGTAGTCACTGTTGTAATGTAGGGAACGCAGCAGCCAATTTGCCGGTCCCACAAACAGCAATGGGATAATGACCGGATAATCTGTTTTTTAGTGATGTTGGTTGAGGGATGAATGTTGGCCCAGGACACCGGGAAGAACTCCCCTGCTCTTCTTTGAAATAACACCGTAGGATCTTTTACATCCGCCTGAAAGGGCATCGTTGTAACATCTCATCTGAATTACGGCACTCCTGACAGTGCAGCACTCTCTCGGTACTGCACCAGGACTGTCAGCCAAGTCTCTGGAGTGAGACTTGAACCCGCTATCTTCTAACTCGGAGGTGAGAGTGCTACCCGCTGAGCCGCGGCAGACACAAGTATTGGGGTCAGCTTGTTTTCTGCAAGCTCACGTACACAGGTTTTACTGGAGCAGTTGCTGTGGGAGTGCAGCCTTGACGCTCCCAGTGCCAGTACTGAGGGAGTGCTGCATTGTCGGAGGTGGCGTAACTCAGATGAGAAGTTAAACCGAGGCCCGCCCTCTCAGGTGGGCGTAAAAGATCCCACAACATTGTTGGAAGAAGAGCAGGGGGAGTTCCCCCTGGTGTCCTGCACCAATATTTATCCCTCAACCAACATTTCTTTTTTAAAAAAAAAGCAGATTAACTGGTCATTTATTTAATTGCTGTTTGTGGGATCTTGCTGTGCGCAAACTGGCTGCCGCGTTTCCCGCCATTACAACAGTGACTACACTTCAAAAAGTACCTCATTGACTCTGAAGTGCTTGGGAGGTCCTCAGGATGTGAAAGGCGCTGTAGAAATGCAAGTCCTTTTATTGGCGCACTTGACTGTGCTCGCTGCGTGCTGTCAGGTCGCTCATCCACTTCATCCCAATCGAGCCCCTGCCTTTTGTTTTTTTTTTTTTTGCAGGCTCACCTTCAAGCTGTGCCACCTGTACTGGAACTGGTCGGGCACGATCCGGGTGCCGGCGCCCTGCAAGTACGCCCACAAGCTGGCCTTCCTGTGCGGCCAGTCTCTGCACCAAGAGCCGGCCGCCCAGCTCTCGGAGCTGCTGTTCTACCTGTGAAGCCGCAAAGGAAACCAGGATTGCGGCATGAACAGAGGGAAACCGTTGGGACGGTGGTGGGGGGGGAGGCGTGTGCCCTGGAGCAACAGGGTGTCTTCCCCACAATGGGAGTCCTGTTCAGGGCGGGAAAGAGGCTTATTTCCACCTGCCGAGCCCTCGTTCGTTTATTCCAGCTACAGAGGTATTCTCTATTTAAAGCAGGTTCTTTTTGTTTTCCAAGCAACATGCAGTTCAAAGGAAATGACAAAACGAGCTGGTGGAGGCTAAAAAACCAAACAAATAATGTCTCGGGCTGAATGGGTTTGTAGGTTTGTTCAAGGGATAGATTTCACAGGTCAAAATGAGTGCTGGCTACTTGCAAACTGCCCCCCCCCCCCCCCCCCCCCGGTGCAGCAGACTTGGTTCTGGGGTTTAATGCTCAAAAGTGTGGCTCGTGGCAGGACTTGGTGTGCATTGCACCGTGTGCCGAAAATTTGGCAGGGGCCCCACGATTCGACATGTGAAAGAAGGAATGGATACAGCAGCTTTGATCCTGTCCCCTCCTCTCCTCAGGTAGTGGCAGTTTGCTCGTAACTGAGCAAGTCAGAAGGCAAGGGAGAGAACAAACCATTAGTGGCGTATCTTATCCTGAGCTAATGTCCATTGTGATCGTCCAGTTCCTGTAAAATTCCACTGGCTGCAGCCTCCAGGACTGCAAGCCTTTGACTCGAGTTAGACAGGGCATTGTTTTAGCCGTATAGGAATAGGAGTAGGCCATTCAGCCCTTCGAGCCTGTTACGTGTTAACAGGAGGAGGCCATTCAGCTCCTTGAGCTTGATCTGCCATTCAATTAGATCATGGCTGATCTGTATCTTAACCCCATCTACCCGCCTTGGTTCAGTAACCCTTAATACTCTTGCCTAACAAAAACCCATCGATCTCAGTTTTGACATTTTCAATTGACTCCCGGGCTCAGCAGCTTTTTGGGAAGAGAGAGTTTCCAGCATTGAGCTTACACTCTGGGCAGCATCAGAAAGTAGGTAGCAGGTCCGTCAGCAGGAGAAAAGAATGGGTTAACATTAGTTGTAACGAGCTGACCCAATGCGTTAACCTGTCTCTCTCTCTCCGGGGGTTTTTGTTTTCAGTTGTGCTCACACTTGACGCCCCACTTGCACGTTGTTCAGGATGAGATGGATGGGCACCGGTTCCATTGTTAAACCAGACAATCTGTGCTGGATTGCAACAGCCCCTCAGCATTGACCGCTGGCCATTTTTTCCTCCTGACCTTGTTCTGCGTAGACAGCACCTTGCCCAAAAGCAACCATCCATCTCGTTCTTACAAGTTTCAGGAACTTGCCCCCCAATATAAAACCCCACGTACAACCCTCACTGGTGGATTTGCTGGTAGTTAGCGTTTGTTTCAGTCCGTGCCGTTGGTTTACAAGGTCTGCCGTTTGTTTGGGGTTATTTAATTTGCAGCGTGTGTTTCCTCGACATTTCCCCCACCCCGAGCACAGTGCGCGCGTCCAAAACTGTCGATTGGAAGTACAGTACGGAGGTGCAATGTTGATGGGGAAGTTCATTTAAAGGGGAGAAGAAACAAAGTTCTGCGGATGCTGGAAGTCCGAAATGAAAACACAAACTGCAGGAAACACTCAGCAGGTCAGGCAGCATCTGTGGAGAGAGATAAACAGAGTTAACATCGAGTTACATCGAAACTACAGCACAGAGACAGGCCATTTGGCCCAACTGGTCCATGCCGGTATTTATGCGCCACATTAGCCTCCTCCCTCCCCACTTCATTGGACCCTATCTGTAGATGCTTCCATTCCTTTCTCCCTCAGGCGCTTATCTTGCTTCCCCTTAAATGCATCTCTGCTATTCACCTCAACTACACCTTGTGGTAGCAAGTTCCACATTCTTACCACTCTCTGGGTAAAGAAGTTTCTCCTGAATTCCCTATTGGATTTATTAGAATCATAGAATTGTTACAGCACAGAAGGAGGCCATTCGACCCATCGAGCCTGTGCCGGCTCTTTGTAAGAGCATTCCAGTTAGTCCCACTCCCCCGCTCTTTCCCCGTAGCCCTGCAAATTTTTTTCTCCAAGTACTTATCCAATTCCTTTTTGAAAGCCATGATTGAATCTGCCTCCACCAACCTTTCAGGCAGCGCATTCCAGATCATAACAACTCGCTGCGTAAAAAAAGTTTTTCCTCATGTCGCCTTTGGTTCTTTTGCCAATCACCTTAAATCTGTGTCCTCTGGTTCTTGACCTTTCTGCCATTGGGAACAGTTTCTCTTTATTTACTTTATCTAAACCCTTCATGATATCAAATCTCCTCTTAACCTTCTCTGCTCTAAGGAGAACAACCCCAGCTTCTCCAGTCTATCCACGTAACTGAAGCCCCTCATCCCTAGAACCATTCTAGTAAATCCTTTCTGTACCCTCTCTAAGGCCTTCATGTTCTTCCTAAAGTGCGGAGCCCAGAATTGAACACAATACTCCAACTGTGGCCGAACCAAAGGTTCAACATAACTTCCGTGCTTTTGTACTCTGTGCCTCTATTTATAAAGCCCAGGATCCCGTATGCTTTTTTAACTGCTTTCTCAACCTGTCCTGCCACCTTCAACGATTTGTGCACATATACCCCCAGATCTCTCTGTTCCTGCACCCCCTTTAGAATTGTGCCCTTTAGTTTATATTGCCTCTCTTCGTTCTTCCTGCCATAATGTATCAATTTGCACTTTCCTGCTTTAAATTCCATCTGCCATGTGTCCGCCCATTCCACCAGCCTGTCTATGTCCTCTTGAAGTCTACCACTGTCCTCCTCGCTGTTCACTTGCACTTCCAAGTTTTGTGTCATCTGCAAATTTGGAAATTGTGCCCCGTACTCCCAAGTCATTAATATTTATCAAAAAAAGCTGCGGTCCTCGTACCGACCCCTGGGGAACACCACTGTACACCTCCCTCCAGTCCGAGAAACAAAGTTCACCGCTACTCTGTTTCCTGTCACTTAGCCAATTTCGTATCCATGCTGCCACTGCCCCTTTTATTCCATTGGCTTCAATTTTGCTGACAAGCCTATTATGTGGCACTTTATCAAACGCCTTTTGAAAGTCCATATACACCACATCAACCACGTTGCCCTCATCAACCCTCTCTGTTACCTCATCAAAAAACTCAATCAAGTTAGTTAAACATGATTTGTCTTTAACAAATCCATGCTGGCTTCCCTTTATTAACCCACACTTGTCCAAGAGACTGTTAATTTTGTCCCAGATTATCGTTTCTAAAAGTTTCCCCACCACCGAGGTTAAACTGACTGGCCTGTAATTGCTGGGTTTATCCTTACGCCCATTTTTGCGACAGTTATATATTTATGACCTCTAGCTTTCGACTCCCCCACAAGTGGAAACATTTTCTCTACGTTGGAAACATTTTCTCTACATTTCAGGACAAGCTTCCTCTCTCTGCAGATGCTGCCTGACTGGCTGAGTGTTTCCATACGAACAATGACGGACAGGTAAAGACCCTCTGGTCCATCCAGCCCGTCCCACGCAACTGCGATGCCTTGTGTATCACAATACAGACACTCCCCGCCTCACCCAAAACCATGTGAGAGGCGGGAAAACAGATTTAAAAGACCCAGGCCAATTTGGCGGGGGGGGCGGAGGTGGGGGGATATCTGGACAATTCATCTCTGACCCCTTTTGGTGATTGAAACTCATTCAGGAGATCACCCTGGCTTGATTGATGTTATACAGTATCTACCTTTTGTACGAGGCAATCTCCGTCCCAGCCAGAAACAGGTCCAGCTCTCGCTTGAAGGAATTCAGCGAATCGGCGCCCACCCCCCGAGCCGGCAGCCGTTTCCAGAGATCCACTATTCTCTGGGGAGAAGAGAACTCTGAGTTCCCGGCATTTTCCGTTTTAATTCCATTTAAAGGGGATGTTTGCTACAGTCCGATCCAAGTAAAAGAAATGGGTTGTTTGGGCCGTATGACCTTTTCCTGTTCCTAAAAAAAAAAAGAGACGGAGACCCTGCGTATAGTGGAGTGTTTGGGAGCAGCTGGATAAAGGGAAGTTGCCTTGCTCCTCTTTGTCCCCATTAAGAGGTTGCTGTTGTACTGGAACTGCTGATTTACAAATGAGAAGACTCTCTTTCCCTTTGCTGCAGAACACTTGTTAGATGTTTTAGTTTGCGATCTCCGTCCCTTTTCCCTGAGCGTTTTTGCATTTTTGATTGAAATTTGCTTCAAGTGATGAAGACATGTTTTCCTTTCGAAAGGTATTTGCAATTTTTTAATTGTAATATCTCCTAAATATGCCATATGTGGCCCTACCTGTAAGTTGGACCAAACGCACTGTTGGTCAGTTGGAAGTTCCGGATGCATTAATGAGCTGTTGAAGTACTCATGGGGAAGGTGAGCAGTCCACAAGCGTGTGTAGCCAGTGGCCTGTGCTAGGGGCCACTTCGATCAGATATTGTCCCATCTGTTTTGTTCAGACAGTTTATAGCAAAAGATTTTTTTTTCGCATCTCGGGATGTGGGCGTCGCTGGCAAGGCCGGCATTTATTGCCCATCCCTAGTTGCCCCTTGAGAAGGTGGCGGTGGGCCTTCTTCTTGAAACGCTGCAGTCCGTGTGGTGAAGGTGCTCCCGCAGCGCTGTTAGGTTGGGAGTTCCAGGATTTTGACCCAGCGACGCAGATGTACCTGCGTGTACCTTTTTTTAATGTTGTGCACTTTTTCCAGGTTGGTTACTTTGTTGGTAGGTTTCTGGATCTCCAGGCTCAATGATGTGCTCCTGAATGATGCGTAGTGTGAGCGAGCTCCTCCTTTCCCCATTGCTGACTGCAAAGCTGTGCGAGCATCAGATTGCTTCAGTCCAGTCTTGATGCCGTCTAATGCAGAATGAAGATCATCGCTGTAAATTGAGCAAAAATAAAGGGAGAGCTTTTCTTACAAGCGATCAGTTAATCGTTCTGTCTCGCAGGACAAGGGATTCACAAGCTGGCCTGCAGTAGGTAAATTGAAATCATTTAGTTTGACTTGGTTTTTACGAACTCTTCAACTTGAAGATTTAACTTCTGCAGCAGACATCCGTGAGGGAAGAAGTGGGGATGGAGTGAGCAGCTCAAGTCCATGCTAGCACGTCAACCCCATCTCCTAAAAATCCAACGGGATGGAACATAGGAACAGGAAGTAGGCCATTCAGCCCCTCGCGCCTATCCCGCCATTCAATCAGATCATGGCTGATCTGTATCTCGACTCCATTTGCTCGTCCTGGTTCCAATACCCTTAATACCCTTACCCATTAAAAATCTATCAATCTCAGTTCTGACATTTTCAATTGATCCCCAGCATTCACATCTTTTTAGGGGACAGATTTCCACCACCCTTTGTGTGAAGAAGTGCTTCCTGACATCACCCCTGGACGGCCTAGCTCTAATTTTAAGGTTATGCCCCCTTGTTCTGGACTCCCCCCACCAGAGGAAATAGTTTTTCTCTATCGACCCTATCGAATCCTTTAATCATCTCAAACACCTCAATTAGATCACCCCTTAATCTTCTATGCTCAATGGTTGGTACTCAATACTGCAAGAGATGCACTTGTAAACACACCAAGGATTATTACTGTCTGCTAATTAATTTTTAAAAAACCATAACCTACATCTGGCTTGGTATCCAGTGCCTGGTTACTCCTGACAGAGTACAGTATGCAGATGAACATGTGGCCTTCGACCACTGCCTTGTCCATCAGGTTACATCAGTCTAACCATCCAGTTAGTTAAGAGGAGACAAATCCTGCCTTAATTTGGTGTGTCACAAGGTTTTTTTTAATTGTTTGTGATCACGGCGAAGCATGGTTGAAGGAATATACTTGTATTGTGTACCGATCAAGCCTTTCATGGATTGGTATAGCGTGGGCCCCGATCCTTAAACCTAACCTCACAACTGCACCCCCCACCTGTCCAACTATGTGTCCTTCACTGCCCACGCTAGCTATTCTTGTGGGCTGCCTCAGTGAGACTGACCAATTCGTGTTAGGTTACAGGCAGTTCTGTGTGATGGGGCCCCCACTCGATTGAGACTGTCTCAGGCTCCTTTCACTTAGGGTGCATCAACAATACCAGCTTCATGTCAATGCGAAAACACGTTCAGCTTCACGTGGACATTAAACTTGTGGAGTGTCGAGGCCCAAACTCACTCTGAAGCGAAGGCCGTCTGTTCCAGTCTTGCGTGTCTCCAGCCCTGTCTCAAGTTGAGCCCCGACTCCAGATTCAGACTGCCTTTACTCTATCGACGCAGCGTCAAGGCCGAGCATTCTTGCTTCACATTCCATGCTACAGTCCTGGTGTGAGTGCAGCATTGGAGCTGGCATGGAGACTTCCATCTATCACTGCCAGACTGGGCTAGACTTGAATTTAGGTCATGGATGATTCCACTGCCCTGTTCGGATGCCAGATACAACAAACGTGTTCATATTTTATTGGTGAGTCAGGATTGAACAGAGACCTGTCGTTGTGCTAAAGAATCTGCATCCGATTCCATTCAGCTAATATGGAGTTCAGTCTGTGTCTGTCTCTCTCTCTCTCAACCCCCTCTGGTCTCTGGCTCTGTCCCATCGAATGATGGGTCTGCCAGTTGGAGGTGCGGAGCTTCTCAACAAACCAGTCAGGCCAGGCAGCTGGATGTGTGAGCCTGTGTTCACATACGTAATGTCTTTCAGCACCGCTCATTCCAAACCTCGGCGTCCTCATCAGCTATATAATGGGCATCTGTCTGCAGCATGTTGGAAGGACCTTTGCAAGGCAGTTTGTAGTGTACCGCCACCTAGAATCATTCGGCCTGTCGTACCTGTGCCGGCTCTTTGAAAGAGCTATCCGATTAGTCCCACTCCCCCCCACCCCCGCTCTTACCCCATGGCACAAAGCAAATTTTCCCTTTTCAAGCATATATCTGATTCCCTTTTGAAAGTTGCCATCGAATCTACTTCCACCTCCCTTTCAGGCCGCACGTTCCAGATCACAACTCGCTGTGTGGTGTGGGGTGGGGGGGGGGGGGGGGAAGAAAAAAAGTTCTCCTTATCACCCCCTCTGGTACTTTTGCTAATCATCTTAAACTGTTCTTGACATCCAACTCCCATTACCCTGCTACCAGGGTAAACTGCCAACTGCTTAATCCAGGGTCTTGTGGAAGAGGCTTTGGTAAGGATATGTGCCCATTAGGAGGTGTTCTCTCTGTCTATCTATCTCTCTATCTCTATCTCTCTCTTCTTCCTTCTTCTCTTCCCCCCCCCACCCCCGGTGGTGCTGCTCAGCAGGTTGGTGTGGCCTGCTCCCTTCCGTCCCTGCAACCGTTTCCGCTTATTGCCCCAAATCGACCTTGCGGCTTGGCCCCGGAGCGTGCGTGCGGGCGAAGGGAGCCTTTTCACTGCAGCTCTGGCAGCTCCATGAAAGGGGGCAGTTTGGATGTACACCTTATATGCCCACAAGAGTAACTAGTTTAGGATTTCTTTTTGTTTTTGTGAAGAAAAAGACCAGAGCATCCTTCTCACCGCAGTCCCAAGAATGGTGTCCGGGCTGAAGTTCACCCTACCGCGTCCAAGGTCAAATCGTGACGATGAAGCTGTCGAATTGTCGTAAAAACCTAACTGGTTCACTAATGCCATTCAGGGAAGGAAACCTGCTCTCCTTGCCCAGTCTGGCCTAAACATGGCTCCAGTCTCACACCAACATAGTTGTCTCTGAAATGGCCTAGTAAGCCACTCAGTTGTATCGCCACCTTCTCAGAGCAGCTAAGGATGGGGCAATAAATGCCAGCCTTGCCAGTGATGCCTACATCCTGAGAATGAATTTTTTAAAAAAACATCTGGGCTGATGTCTGATGAGATCCCTCTTGAGCTGTGTGGAGTCCTAATACCGTGCTTTGTACACCTGCCACGTTCTCCCACCGGCTGGCCAGTTACTCGAGAGTCTGAGGGCAGTGTTCTGGATCCGGGGTGGGGGGGGGACTTGACTAACGCATCTACAAGAAGACCTGCTGCCTCTCCACCTAGAGGAGATGCTTCAAGACTATCCCTTACGATGCCATCTAACACGTTGGCGGAGATACCGAATGGGATGGTGATGGTGGCCAACCTTGCTGTGCCCCATTTTTGAACGAGAGGGGCGCAGCCACCCTCGCATGGATCTTGGAGCTGGATTACACATACTGGATAAAATCCAACATTCAGACATCTCCACTCTCCTCGTCATATTTTTGCTCCCCCCAATTACATGGCACAGTAGCTCTCTGAAGCTGTACCATTCAGCTATCGCCCCTGTCCTCGCTGACCGGTAAATGGGCTTCTGGTCCACCAACATCTCATTTAAAATTCTTGCCCTTGCTATACCAATCACAGTGTCACAGCACAGGAGGAGGCCATTCGGCCCATCATGTCTGTGCCGGCTCTTTGAAAGAGCAATCCTATTAGTCCCGTTCCCCTGCTCTTGCCTGATAGCCCTGTAAATTTTTTCCCTTCAAGTATTTATCCAATTCCCTTTTGAAAGTTACTATTGAATCTGCTTCCACCGCCCTTTCGGGCAGTACATTCCAGATCATCACAACTCACTGCGTAAAAAAATGTTTCCTCATCTCGCCTCTGGCTCTTTTGCCGATCTCCTTAAATCTGTGTCCTCTGGTTACCGACCCTTCTGCCACTGGAAACGGTTTCTCCTTATTTACTCGATCAAACCTTTTCATGATTTTGAACACCTCTATCAAATCTCCCCTTAATCTTCTCTGCTCTAAGGAGAACAATCCCAGCTTCTCCAGTCTCTCCACATAACTGAAGTCTCTCATCCCTGGCACTATTCTAGTAAATCTCTTCTGCACCCTCTCTAAGGCTTTGACATCCTTCCTAAAGTGCGGTGCCCAGAATTGAACACAATACTCCAGCTGAGGCCTGACCAGTGTTTTATAAAGGTTTAGCATAACTTCCTTGCTTTTGTACTCTGCCTCTATTAATAAAGCCCAGTATCCCATGTGCTTTTTTAAACAGCCTTCTCAACTTGACCTACCACCTTCAAAGATTTGTGTACATGCACCCCCAAGTGTCTCTGTTCTGCACCCCCTTTAAAATTGTACCATTTAGTTTATATTACCTCTCATTCTTCCTACCGAAATGTATCACTTCACACTTCTCTGCGTTAAATTTCATCTGCCATGTGTCTGCCCATTTCACCAGCCTGCCTATGTCCTCCTGAAGTCTGTTTCTATCTTCCACATTGTTTATTTCCATGTTTTGTCATATGCAAACTTTGAAATTATACCCAAATCCAGGTCATCAATATATATTGAAAAGAGCAGTGGTCCTGATACTGACCCCCTGGGAAACAGCACTATGTATTTCCCTCTAGTCTAAAAAACAGTCGTTCACCATTACTGTGGTGTCTGTCCCTTAGCCAATTTTGTATCCACCCTATCACTGTCCCTTTAATCCCATGGGCTTTAATTTTGCTATCAAGTCTATTATGTGGTACTTTATCAAACGCCTTTTGGAAGTCCATATACATAACATTAACCGCACTACCCTCATCGACCCTCTTCGTTACTTCATCAAAGAACTCAATCAAGTTAGTCAAACATGATTTTCCTTTAACAAATCCATGCTGACTTTAATTTATTAGCCCATACTTTTCCAAGTTCCAATTAATTTTTTTCCAGATTATTGCCTCTAAAAGTTTCACCACCACCGACATTAGGCTGACTGGCCTGTAATTGCCAGGTTTATCCCTTTCTCCGTTTTTGAACAGGGGTGTTGCATTTGCAATCCCCAGTCTTCCGGCACCGTCCCCATATCGAAGGAGGATTGGAAGATTGTGGCCGGAGCCTCCGCAATTTCCACCCTTACTTCCCTCAGTAACCTCGGATGGATCCCATCTGGACCGGGTGACTTTTCTACTTTGAGTACTGCTAATCTTTTAAGTACCTCCTCTTTATTTTTATCCTATCCAATATCTCTACTACCTCCTCTCCTCTCTTCCTTTAAGACGCTCCTTAAAACCTACCTCTTGCCCAAGCTTTTGGCCACCTGTCCTAATATCTCCTTACGTGGCTCGGTGTCAAATTTTGTTTCATAACCCTCCTGTGAAGCGACTTGGGAACATTAACTATGTTAAAGGCGCTATATAAATGCAAGTTGTTGTTACCTTGCGTCTCCCAATCCATAACTTCTTCTCGCCCTACAACTCTTCCCCCCCCCCGCCCCCCCCCCCCCCCCCCGCCCCCAACTATCTATTCCAGCCTCTTGTGCATCTCCTCACCCTTGGCCCCATCATTGATGACCCCACTTTCAGTCCCACTCTGGAATTCCCTCCACTTCCTTCCTTTCCTTTAAGACCCTCCTTAAAAGCCCACTACTTTGACCAAGCCTTGGGTCATCCCTTCTGAATCTCTTTCTGTCTCGGGCGCCTGTTTTTTCCAACGCCTCTGTGAAGCACCTTGGGATGTTGCATTGCTGAAGGTGCTGTCCTTCAGATGAAGCGTTAAGCCATGGCACCATCAGGAGTTCTCCTGGTGTCCTGGGCAACGTTCAACCCCCCAACCAACACCACTAAAAACAGATGATCTGGTTATCCACCTCATTATTGTTTGTTGTATTTAGCTGTATGCGTAGAAATGGCAGCACAGAATGAGTCTATTTGGCCCGTTGGCTAACCTGTTAACTCATTTCCTCAGTCGTCTCTGCTCTTCACAGTAATTCAGTATCTCTGAAGTGTTTCGAGATGTTTGAGAGACGCAAGATGTATAAATGCAAATTTTTAAAAAAAATTCTCCTCCTTGTGTTCAAATCTCTCCATGGCCTCACCCCTCCTTATCTCTGTAACCTCCTCCAGCCCTACAACCCTCCGAGATCTCTGCGCTCTTCCAATTCTGGCCTCTTGCGTAACCCTGATTTCCATCGCCACACTATTGGCGGCCGTGCCTTCAGCTGCCTAGGCCTTCAGCTTTGGAATTGCCCCCCTAAACCCCTCCACCTCTCTCCTTTAAGATGCTCCTTAAAACCTACCTCTTTGACCAAGCTTTTGGTCACCTGTCCTAATATCTCCTTATGTGGCTCGGTGTCACATTTTGTCTAATAATCGCTCCTGTGAAAGGGCCTTGGGTCGTTTTACTACGTTTAAGGCGCTATATAAATGCAACCAAAGATATTAAGGGATATGGGCCAAAGGCAGGTATATGGAGTTAGATCACAGATCAGCCATGATCTTATCAAATGGCGGAGCAGGCACGAGGGGCTGAATGGCCTACTCCTGTTCCTATGTTGTTCCTAAGTGGTTGTTGATCCCTGACTTCAAATTGCAGTAAATTTGACAAGAAAAAAATTGAGAGAGGCTTTGGGAAAAGAAAATTGTTCAAGTTTGTGATGTTTCCTGCGTTCGAACACCTGGAAATATGGACAGCTCATTTTTTCCGTGAGATCTACTTCTTGGTCCCTTGACCCCATTCCACTAAACTTCTGCTCACCTAACTGCCTCTCCTGGTCCACGTGCCAGCTGGACATTATAAATGGTTCCCCTTCATTTGGCATTGCCTCTCTCCCTTTTAAATCCCTTTTCACAAAGCCCACCCTTTACCCGTCTGTCCTTGGTAGCTATCTCCACCAACTCCAATCTTCCTTTCCTATCCAAGGTCCTAGAATAAGTTGACCAGTTCTCCATAAGAACATAGGAATTGTTAGACAAAAAAAGACCAAAGTCCATCTAGTTGGTACTCGCATGATGCCATAATGGAGTTGTTGACTAAATCATAGCAATCAATCTCTATCAGTTAGTCTACAGCAGACCCAGACATGAGGCGAAGAAACCCCCAGTGGTGGGCACATTCAACACTTACCACATCACGTCTCTGAGCCTCTTTCTCCTGCAGACACCTCTTTGTATCCCTCCACTCAGGTTTCTCTTCCCCCACCGCCCCACAGCATTGAAACGACCCTAACCAAAGTCACAGTTAACATTTTCTGAGATGCATTATCCCTCCTTGACCTCTCTGCAGCCTTAGACAGGTTGACCACACCATCCTCCTCCAGTGCCTTTCCTCCTTTGACCATCGTGGTGGGACTGACCTGGTTTGATTCAACTCTTGCCTACCTTATCGCAGTCAGAACATCTCTTGATGCACTGTCTTATCTGGAGTCTACCAAGGGTCTATTCTTGGACCCCTCCTCGTCCCCATCTCTATACATCATCCACAGACATTTGGTCAGATTCCACATGTATGCTGACGATACCCAGCTCTACCTCTCCGCCAACCTCTCTCGACCCCTCTGTACTGCATGTTGCTCGTCTGACATCCAGGATTGGATGAGCTTTAGCTTCCTCCAGCTAAACATTAGAAAGACTGAAGACCATTCAAAATGCCTTTGAGCCAACAGCCCCCTTAAGATGGTTGACCTGCTTGAAAGACTACTAGCCTATCTGCTGCTGCTTCAGGGTCCATTGACCTTCACGCTGATAGATCCACCTTAATTTGTTTGACAGTCGGGCAGGACAGTTATTAACCCGCGCCCTAAAATTGCACGAGTCTAATTTTCGTCCGTAATTAAGTGACAACATTTTACCCGGGTCTCAGCTCGAATGGGGCAATTGAGCCCGATTGCTGAAAGTGGCTTCCAATCCGGGCAGTTGGCCATTGTGCTTGTTAACGAACCCTGAGGCGATCTCTTGCTAAACGTCGAAATAAATTGGATGGTGACATGTCCCTCATGTTATCCAGCCAGAGAGGGACCTTCAGACAAAGTTGGAACTCTATGTACTTCTGCTTCCTGCGCTGATCTGCATACGGTTGCCCAACACCATGTCCAGGCTTCATGGGATAACCATGCAAGGGAGCATCACTGTCTTAATGTGGCAGTTCAAGCCGATAACGCCCTGGCATTTTATGCTTTGAGTACTTTTAATGTTAATCTCTCCACAGCCTTACTGCACCCTATCTCCAGTGACACCCTCTACCTAACGCTGAATTACTGCTGTTTTCCAATGGAGGCTACTCTTTGATCATTTTTGGGAATTCGCCCCTGAGTCCACTCACCTTGCCAGCTCCATCCCTGCCACCAAAGCCTCTTTTCACAATAAACGCCATCTCCTTGGCCTCCTCCTCCGATGTTTTCCCCGTTTGGTGTCCACCATTCTGTGCCCCTGGCCCCTCGGATGTTTTGTGAGGACTGTTGTAGAAATGTCAATTGTAGCGTTGGGTCCTCGAGTTACGCATTGTGTTTTCTGTCTGTTTTTTGAGATTAAACGAGAATCTGAACGTTAAGACGTTAGCTGTAGCCGTTTGCATCCTTTCGAATGTAGCCGAGCCTCTGCACGCACCACAGCTGCCACTTCTATGTCCCTTTGGTCTCTGACTCCATGTCCCGTTGGCCCTGGTCAACAATCGGTGTGTTTCAAACGTTCTCATTTCACCTCGGTCCTTCTGCCTCGTCCAGTCAACGATGGAGGAGTGGGTCAGCATGGGTCAAACTATTTATATCAACAAGAAATGTAGCACTTTCTTAGGACAGCACGCCCTTAATATCAAACTTGTGACTTCATAGCAAAGATCTGTTCTCATCAGAATTGACTATGATTCCAGTGCACCGTCCTGGTACCCATATATATGTGTCCTAATCTCCCAGGCTGTTACAGAGCACTCATGTATCCCTTTTCCTGCTGCTAGGACTCCAACTATGGTCTTAAAACTTCAACACCACTGGCGTAGCATATGTACCAATTTCCAAATCTTTACCAAGTCCAAAGACCCTCTGAAATAGTTTTTCTCGTGCCACGTCCTCAGGTTTATCTCTTTACTCCAGTGGAGTTTGTAGAATCGTAGAATGAAGCAGCACAGAAGGAGGCCATTCGGCCCATCGTCCCTGTGCCGGCTCTTTGAAAGAGCGATCCAATTAGTCCCACTCCCTCTGCTCTTTTCCCGTAGCCCTGTAAATTTTCTCCTTTTCAAGTATTTATCCAATTCCCCTTTGAAAGTTACTATTCCACCGCCCTTTCAGGCAGCGCATTCCAGATCATAACAACTCGCTGCGTAAATAGATTTCTCCTCACCTTCCCCCCTCTGGTTCTTTTGCCAGTTGCTTCAAATCTGTGTCCTCTGGTTACCGACCCTCCTGGAAACAGTTTCTCCGTATCGACGCTTATCAAAACCCTTCGTGATTTTGCACACCTCTGTTAAACCTCCTCTTAAGCTGCTCCGCTCTAAAGCGAGCAACCCCAGCTTCTCCAGTCCCTCCACGTAACTGAAGGCGCAGAAAGTTAGCGCTGGAACTTAACAGCGTAAACACCCTTTTAATGAAACGCTAATTGTTAACGACTGCAAATTAACCTCTCTGACCCAGAGAGGGAACAATTTGAAGTGTTCATTCTTGTGGCTGCATATAGTAAATTGTCGGAGAATGTAAATATGTCAAATTTAAAATTGTTTTCTTACTTTTCCTTTCTCTTTTTTTCTCTCTCTCAATCCAATCTTTCTTTTCCTCTCTTTAGTTCCCCTTCTGTTCCTGAGTTGACCCTAATTCACCCTCCCTCTCTGCCGTCCCTCTGTTCCTTTCTCCATCCTTAAATCTCGTTGGTTAAGGAAATACAACCGTCGATCGCTCGGGTCCCCAGATGCCCCGTTAACAGCTCGCACTTCCAGCAAGTTACGGTGCGAGAAAAGTTCGAGCTGAATGGTGCAGCGAGGTGCCCCGCTCCAGCAAAATCCAGCCCTTCATTTCGCATTAATCGAAAAATCTATTAACAGGTTCTCACACAGTTCGACATTATGCACGTAAACAGAAGCACGGCCAAATGGACGGGACCGGTGCATTTAAGGGGAGGCTGGACAAGTACATGAGGGAGAAAGGAATAAAAGGACATGCTGATAGGGTTAGATGAAGAAGGGCGGGAGGAGGCTCGTGTGGAGCATAAACACCGGCATGGACCAGTTGGGCCGAATGGCCTGTTTCTGCGTTGTAAATGCAGCAGAGCAGGAGACGTCAGCTCACCAAGCTGTTGTAGTGATCCTGGCCCAAGCGGATCTCCCCACTTGATGCCAGTGGAGGATGAGCTCGTTTCAACAAATGAGCGATCGGACCTACAGTGGCTAATGTATAGTGTCGTAGAATTTTTGCAGCACAGGTGGAGGCCGTTCGGCCCAGTGTGCCTGTGCCGGCTCTCTGAAAGAGCTGCCCCACTTCGTCCCTTTCCCCCGCGCCCTTTCAAGTGTAGGATTTTGGATTCTGTCCCGTTTCCCCTCCCCCCCCCCCCTCGCCGTTCATGCTCGGGAATTCCATGTCCTGACAACCCTCAGGGTAAAAAGAATTTCTCCTTAACCTCTCCCTTTATCTTTTTCATTGCGTCCGCTGAGGTCTAATTTAAAAAGCTGTTTTTCCTTGAAAGCCACCTGGTCAGTGGCGAATGCGTCTGTGACCGTGATGTTCTTACAGTTATATCCGCTGCACGCTCCACCAGCAGCTCACAGAATAAATTCGCAAACACAGAAACTGATTATGGTCTCCTTTTGTTCACTGACCGAGGGGTAGTGCAAGCAGCTTGACAAGTAACGCTGCCCCTTTAAGTTGTCCAGTTTCGATTCCAATGCTGCCCCTTTAAGTTGTCCAGTTTCGATTCCAACGCTGCCCCTTTAAGTTGTCCAGTTTCGATTCCAACGCTGCCCCTTTAAGTTGTCGAATTTCAATTCCAACGCTGCAACTGGTGCTGAGCACACACCAGACATGGTGAAAACCAGCCCACAGCGGGCAAATCAAAACACGCTTCAGCACTTTGAGGAGTGGTTTCTGGTTTTATTATGTGATTCATCTCAAGTGTTTGTGGAAGAGAATTGCGTCACGACTTATTGTGAATGATGACTGCTGTAATCGACCCGGCGCAGCCTTGCCCCAAATCACAATCGTGTTCACCATCGTTCAGTACCAAAGAGTGCAAGGAACGAGAAAAAGACCTTAGATTCATGAAGCCCGACCATCACCGCATCAACCCTGGACCTCTCCCCCTCCCAGAATCTCCCCTCCTAAACCCTGGTCCTCTCCCTTCCCCTCCCAGAATCTCCCCTCCTAAACCCTGGACCTCTCCCCCTCCCAGAATCTCCCCTCCTAAACCCTGGTCCTCGCCCTTCCCCTCCCAGACTCTCCCCTCCGAAACCCTGGACCTCTCCCTTCCCCTCCCAGACTCTCCCCTCCTAAACCCTGGACCTCTCCCTTCCCCTCCCAGAATCTCCCCTCCTAAACCCTGGACCTCTCCCTTCCCCTCCCAGACTCTCCCCTCCTAAACCCTGGACCTCTCCCTTCCCCTCCCAGAATCTCCCCTCCTAAACCCTGGACCTCTTCCCCCTCCTAGAATCTCCCCTTCTAAACCCTGGACCTCTCCCCCTCCTGGAATCTCCCCTCCTAAACCCTGGACCTCTCCCATCCCCTCCCAGAATCTCCCCTCCTAAACCCTGGACCTCTCCCTTCCCCTCCCAGACTCTCCCCTCCTAAACCCTGGACCTCTCCCATCCCCTCCTGGAATCTCCCCTCCTAAACCCTGGACCTCTCCCATCCCCTCCTGGAATCTCCCCTCCTAAACCCTGGACCTCTCCCTTCCCCTCCCAGAATCTCCCCTCCTAAACCCTGGACCTCTCCCCTCCCAGAATCTCCCCTCCTAAACCCTGAACCTCTCCCTTCCCCTCCTGAACCCTGGACCTCTCCCTTCCCCTCCCAGACTCTCCCCTCCTAAACCCTGAACCTCTCCCTTCCCCTCCTGAACCCTGGACCTCTCCCATCCCCTCCCAGAATCTCCCCTCCTAAACCCTGGACCTCTCCCCCTCCCGGAATCTCCCCTCCTTAACCCTGGATCTCTTCCCCCTCCCAGAATCTCCCCTCCTAAACCCTGGACCTCTCCCTTCCCAGAATCTCCCCTCCTAAACCCTGGACCTCTCCCTTCCCCTCCCAGACTCTCCCCTCCTAAACCCTGGACCTCTCCCTTCCCCTCCCAGACTCTCCCCTCCTAAACCCTGGACCTCTCCCTTCCCCTCCCAGAATCTCCCCTCCTAAACCCTGGACCTCTCCCTTCCCCTCCCAGACTCTCCCCTCCTAAACCCTGGACCTCTCCCCCTCCTAGAATCTCCCTAAACCCATGTGAATCAAAACAGATGAATCACTGTCTCTAGTACCCTTAGTCCCCTTTCTTAGTGGACGTTAATTAAATTCTGCCCCCAATGGACCCAGAATAAACTTCTTACCGTGCCATCGCCTGGCTCTCTGGTGATTTGGGAGAGGGGTGAGTCTGAAAGAACTACTACTTCAATGTGGTCATTTTTTTATTATTGATAGAATCGAAATTTTGATAAAATCAAAAATTTATTTCCTTAACAGCAGACCTTTAATTAAAATACAACTGGTATTCGCAAACCAAATCGGAAATAGAATAATGAATGTTTATATATCTGATATATCAGCTTTAGAAATAACAAGGAAGTTATGGTAAACCTTTATAAATCACTGGTTGAGCCTCAGTTGGAGTATTGTGTCCAATTGTGGGCACCGCACTTTAGGAAGGATGTCAAGGCCTTGGAGAGGGTACAGAGGAGATTTACCGGAATGGTACCAGGGATGAGGGACTTCAGTTATGTGGAGAGACTGGAGAAGCTGGGATTGTTCTCCTTAGAACGGAGAAGGTTAAGGGCAGATTTAATAGATTATATGGGGTTCTGATAAAATAGATGGGGAAAAACTGTTTCCAGTGGCAGAAGGGTCAGTGACCAGAGGACACAGATAATTGGTAAAAAATGCGGAGGGGAAAATGAGAATTTTTTTTACGCAGCGAGTTGTTATGATCTGGAATGCGCTGCCTGAAAGGGCAGTGGAAGCAGATTCAATAGTAACTTTCAAAAGGGAATCGGATAAATACTTGAAAAGGAGGAATTTGCAGGGGCGGGGGTGGGGGGGAGCGTTGTCGAATTGGACAGCTCTTTCACAGAGCCGGCCCAGTCACAATGGGCCGAATGGCCTCCTTCTGTGCTGGGTGACTGTATATCAGAGGGAGCCCCGAGTGAGAGCAGGTTCTTGACGCTGCAAAAAACCAGCCGCGTCCAAACCAAAATGGCAATAGGCACAAACTCGCAGTGTGCCTCCATCAGACACGCTGACACAGCGGCACTGTCATCGGGAGGACCTGCAGCTGCCCCATGCTCTTGTTATGCCGCTCAGAGACGCAGCCTGGGGAAAGCACATTAATTTTGTGTGTCTTCTATTAACCTTGGTACGGCTGGATGTGGGCTTCCTCCCTTGTGACTATCCACAAGGTGACATTCCTGCACCCGATCGCTCCATCTTTTATGTGGAAGTGCTGCAGGTTCGATGGCAGGTATTCTGACCAGAATTGATTATATGTGACACCAAAGTAACTGACAGTTAAAAGGGCATCAGTCAGAGGTGGTGTTACTTCACAGTGCAATCAATCGATGCCCCCTTTTTTGGGGGGGCTTGGGTTAGTTGGTAACAGGGGGTGGGCGAGCAGACACTGGTTTAAGGAGATGGCTTTTGCAGAGGACGTCAGTTAGCACCGCCCCTCAAGTAGTTGTTTTGAGAATGACCGTGCACAA
This sequence comes from Heptranchias perlo, assembly GCF_035084215.1. Lineage (NCBI taxonomy): Eukaryota > Metazoa > Chordata > Chondrichthyes > Hexanchiformes > Hexanchidae > Heptranchias > Heptranchias perlo. The sequence continues at coordinate 33,025,177 of NC_090344.1, read as the reverse complement.
GAATTGGCAATAGTTTCCGCACCCTGCTAGAACTGTCATTACAACTCCCAGTGCTCTCATACTGGTGGCAGCCATGGCTCAGTGGATAGCATTCTCACCTACCGAGGCAGAAGGTCATGGATTCAAAGCCCCATTCCAGAGACTTGAGCACAGAATCTGGGCCAACATTCCAGTTCAGTACTTCACTGTCTTACAGATGAGATGTTAAACCGAGGTCCCGTCCGCCCTCTCAGGTGGACGTAAAAGATCCCACGGCCACTATTTGGATGAAGAGCAGGGGAGTTCTCCCCGGTGGCCTGGCCAATATTTAGCCCTCAACCAACACCTGAAAAAAAAGATTATTTGGTCGTTATCGCATTGCCGTTTGTGGGATCTTGCTGTGCACAATTAGGCTGCCGTGTTTCCTACATTGCAACAGTGACCATACTTCAAAAAGTACTTCATTGGCTGTAAAGCTCTTTGGGACGTCCTGAGGTCATAAAAGGTGCTGTATAAATGCAGGTTCTTTCATTTTGGTGTACGCTGCTGCACTTTACTGCTTGTGCGCTGTATTTTAAGTTTACGCGTAACTCTGAAAGGGTGCTGTTTTTTGCAGAAATAAATTCTTCCAAATTGATTGTCCGTTCTGCATGTTTTCTGTCAGTTTCTCGGTTACAGAATCCCGTCCAGTCCCAAGATGCCAAGATCAGAGTTTTAGGCCAAGAGATAATTGTATGGTTTGTCATCGCTTCACCTTAAGTTGGATGCAGGTCTTCTTGTAGGAGGCGAGACAACTATGTGATAACCCCCCTAGAGGAGAGAAGCCTTTTTATGCACTCTTCCTCAGAGAACTGCAGCTCTGTTATCCCGGGCCTATAGACTGTGGGAGGGTAAAGATTCCTTCGAGCTTATCTCCCTCCAGCTGCAGCTCTGTACCTTCCTCATCTTCATCCTCCTCTTCCTCCTCCTCTTCTCTTCCTCCTCCTCTTTCTCCTCCTCCTCTTCCTCTTTCTCCGCCTCTCCCTCTTCCTCCTCCTCTTCATCTTCCTTCTCCCCTTCTCTTCCTTCTCCTCTTCGAACTCTTCGAACTCTTCCTCTTCTTCCACTTCTTCCTCTTCCTTCTCCTCTCCCTCTTCCTGCTCCTGTTCTTTTTCCTCCTCCCCTTCCTCTTCCTCCTCTCCTCCTCCTCTTCTTCCTCTTCCTCCTCTCCCTCTTCCCCTCCTCTTCCTCCTCCTTCCTCTTCCTCTTCTCTTCCTTCTCTTCCTCCTCCTCCTCTTCCTCTCTTCCTCCTCCTCCTCTTCTTCCTCTTCCTCTTCCTCCTCTTCCTCCTCTCTTCCTCCTCTCCCTCCTCCCCTCCTTCCTCTTCCTTCTCCTCTTTCCCCTCCCCCTCCTCTCCCTCTTCCTGCTGCTCCTGTTCCTCTTCCTTTTTTCCTCCTCCTCCTGTTCCTCTTCCTACTCCTCCTGTTCTTTTTTCTCTTCCTCCTCTCTTCCTCCCTCCCTCTTCCTCCTCTCCCTCTTCCCCTCCTCTTCCTCCTCCTTCCTCTTCCTTCTCCTCTTTCCCCTCCCCCTCCTCTCCCTCTTCCTCCTCCTCCTCTTCCTGCTGCTCCTGTTCCTCTTTCTTTTTTTCCTCCTCCTCCTGTTTCTCTTCCTGCTCCTCCTCCTGTTCCTTTTCTTCCTCCTTCCTCTTCCTCCTCCTCTTCCTGCTCCTCCTCCTCCCAGAGTAGGATTCCTAGAAGGACCCCCCCCCCCCCCCAACGCCAAGCAACAACTACAATGCCTGAGGCTCGTTAATCGTTCAGAGCCTACAGTAGCAGCAATGAGCACTTTCAAATCCTTTACGGTCAAAAGACCCATCGGCTATTGCAAGAACAATGTTTCCAAAAGGTCCATCCAGCTTTATCTGAGAGCAGCTTCGAATAGCATAGATAATGGGTGGGAGTAGGGGAGCGGCATTGTCAGAAGGTGAGGTCAGAAAACAGCATCAGTGTACAATGACGTCACTTGACCCCGATATGATTTGCTTCACGAGGCTCCCTGATGGGAGCTTTAACACCAGGATTCAGGTCACCCGGGAAATCAGGCCGCTCTTAATGGGCAGGCCGACCAGTCGTTCTATTTTACCACCTGCTACCACCCTACTTTTGAACGCAGATGAGGCATTAACAAGACGAAAATTGCCTTCCATCCCTCAACCAACACCTAAAACAGATGACCTGGTCATTATCTCATTGCTGTTTGTGGGATCTTGCTGTGCGCAAATTGGCTGCCGCATTTTCCTACATTACAACAGTGACTACACTTCGAAAAGTACTTCGTCGGCTGTGAAGCGCTTTGGGATGTCCTGAGGTTGTGAAAGGTGCTATATAAATGCAAGTTCTTTTCTTTTTCCTTGATGTCAGCCTTGGCTCAGTGGGTAGTGCTCTTGACTCTTGGGTTAACAGGTTGTGGGTTCAGGCTCCACTGCCGGAATTGAGCTCAGAAATTGGGCAAACAACACAACTGTAGTGTTATTCCAGGGTGGGGGGGGGGGGCTGTAATTTGGGGCAGAACTTCCATCCACCAGGTTTCCGTCCCAGTGAGGGAAAGGAACTCTCAATGTGCTTTGTCCACCTGCCCTGTGTTACTTCACTCCGTCAGCTAACGGAATTCTAGGTATTATTACATGGGGTCATGTTCTGCCCTAGAGTAGGTCTTAACTCAGGTCTCACACACGAGATCTCTGAGCCACTTGGACCATCCTCACTGTTCTTACCATTGGCGTAGCTTCTCTCAGGTGGGCTGCAGTCGAGGCTAAAGAGCCCCTCCTACCCTTCACAATGGCACAGGCACCCATCGGACACGAGCCAGTATTCATAGCCTGGGGTCTGCGATCGCCAGGGCTGTCTGGAGTGGGGCCCAAACCCAATCCTCCTGCCTCAGAGGGTGGGACCCTGAGCAAGTGGAAGACCACATTCTAGTCTTCGCTCACTGGGACTGGCTGGAGCAGGACTTGAAGCCGTCGCCTTCTGATTTAGAGGGATGAGTATTATCACTAAGCCAAAGGCTCACTCCCTCAGGTGGCGTAGAATGTAAAAGCCAAGAGGTAACGATATCCTTATCTATATAAAACCTCAGTAAAACCCCAGTCGGAGTCCTGGGCGCAGTTTTAGGAGGGTGTTGAGGTAATAGAGAGGGACAGCACAGATTCACGGGGATGCTGTCTGGTCTGAGGAGATAAAAATACAAAGATAGACTTGGAAAATTGGGTCTTTTTCATTTGAACAATACAGATTGGGGGCGATATGATCGAAATGGGTGAGAACGGACCTGGCCCAGGTAAATTGGAATCAAAGATTGGCAGGTAAAACTAATCAAACAGTGGACGGCCTTTAAGGAGGAGATGGTTCGGGTACAGTCTAGGTACATTCCCACGAGGGGGAAAGGTAGGGCAACTAAAGCCAGAGCTCCCTGGATGACGAAAGAGATAGAGAGTAAGATGAAGCAGAAAAAAGGGGCTTATGACAGATGTCAGGTTGATAATACAAGTGAGAACCAGGCTGAATATAGAAAGATCAGAGGGGAAATGAGAAAGGAAATAAGAGGAGCAAAGAGAGAGTATGAGAATAGACTGGCGGCCAACATAAAAGGGAATCCAAAATTCTTTAAGAGGCATGTAAACAGTAAACGGGTAGTAAGAGGAGGGGTGGGGCCGATTAGGGACCATAAAGGAGATCTATCCATGGAGGCAGAGGGCATGGCTGAGATACTAAATGAGTACTTTGCATCTGTCTTTACCAAGGAAGAAGATGCTGCCAAAGTCACAGTAAAAGAGGTAGTTGAGATACTGGATGGGCTAAAAATTGATAAAGAGGAGATACTAGAAAGGCTGGCTATACTTTAAGTGGATAAGTTACCTGGTCCAAATAAGATGCATCCTATGTTGCTGAGGGAAGTAAGGGTGGAAATTGCGGAGGTACTGGCCATAATCGTCCAATCCTCCTTAGATAGGGGGTGGGGCCAGAGGACTGGAGAATTGCAAATGTTACACCCTTGTTCAATAAAGGGTGTAAGGATAAACCCAGCAACTACAGGCCAGTCAGTTTAACCTCGGTGGTGGGGAAACTTTTAGAAACGATAATCTGGGACAGAATTAACAGTCTCTTGGACAAGTGTGGATTAATTAAGGAAAGCCAGCACGGATTTGTTAAAGGCAATTTGTGTTTAAGCAACTTGATTGAGTTTTTTGATGAGGTAACAGAGAGGGTCAATGAGGGCAATGCGGTTGATGTGATGTATATGGACTTTCAAAAGGCGTTTGATAAAGTGCCACATAATAGGCTTGTCAGCAAAATTGAAGCCCATGGAATAAAAGGGGCAGTGGCAGCATGGATACAGAATGGCTAAGAGGGTAGTGGTGAACGGTTGTTTTTCGGACTGGAGGGAGGTGTACAGTGGTGTTCCCCACGGGTCGGTACTAGGACTGCTGCTTTTTTTGATATATATTAATGACTTGGGTGGACAGGGCACAATTTCAAAATTTGCAGATGACACAAAACTTGGAAGTGTAGTGAACAGTGAGGAGGATAGTGATAGACTTCAAGAGGATATAGGCAGGCTGGTGGAATGGGCGGACACATGGCAGATGAAATTTAACGCAGAGAAGTGTGAAGTGATACATTTTGGCAGGAAGAACGAGGAGAAGCAATATAAACTAAAGGGTACAATTTTAAAGGGGGTGCAGTAACAGAAAGACCTGGGGGGGTTTATGTGCACAAATCGTTGAAGGTGGCAGGACAGGTTGAGAAAGCGGTTGTGAATCTTTGGAATTCTCTACCCCAGAGGGCTGTGGATGCTGAATCGTTGAGTATATTCAAGACTGAGATCGATAGATTTTTGGACTCTAAGGGAATCAAGGGATATGGGGATCGGGCGGGAAAGTGGAGTTCGAAGATCAGTATTATTGAATATCATGCTTGAGGGACTGTATGGCCGACTCCTGCTCCTATTTCTTATGTTCTTATGTTCTTAAAAAAGCATATAGGATCCTGGGCTTTATAAACAGAGGCATAGAGTGCAAAAGCAAGAAAGTCATGATGAACCTTTATAAAACACTGGTTCGGCCACAACTGGAGTATTGTGTCCAGTTCGGGGCACCGCACTTTAGGAAGGATGTGAAGGCCTTAGAGAGAGGGCAGAAGAGATTTACTAGAATGGTTCCAGGGATGAGGGGCTTCAGATACGTGGATAGACTGGAGAAGCTGGGGTTGTCCTCCTCAGAGCAGAGAAGGTTGAGAGGAGATTTGATAGAAGTGTTCAAAATCATGAAGGGTTTAGATAAAGTAAATAAAGAGAAACTGTTCCCATTGGCGGAAGGGTCGAGAACCAGAGGACACAGATTTAAGGTGATTGGCAAAAGAACCAAAGGCGACATGAGGAAAAACTTTTTTATGCAGCGAGTGGTTATGACCTGGAATGCGCTGCCTGAAAGGGCGGTGGAAGCAGATTCAATCATGGCTTTCAATAAGGAATTGGATAAATACTCAAAGGGAAAACATTTGCAGGGCTACGGGGAAAGGGCGGGGGAGTGGGACTAACTGGATTGCTCTTACAAAGAGCTGGCACAGGCTCGATGGGCCGAATAGCCGCCTCCTGTGCTTTAACCATTCTATGATTCTAAGCGTTTAAAATTTTGATACAAGGTAGATAGAAACAGACTGGCCGCTAAATTGGGCTGTGTAGCGCCCGTTGTTTTGGCGCTACATGGCCTCCCGAAGGGCCAAGATGGCGTCTTGGATGCACACGCACATTTCCAGCGTGCCGTGCGCCGGACGCTATCTTGGGTATAGGTGTTAGCGCAGGGGCAGATAACGAACGCTAGAATCATGTAAATGGCTTCAATCAGTGTGCAACGCTGATTTAAAGTGATAGACCCCATTTTGGGACTTAACACTCAACTCAACGCACAGTCTTAACCCCGATCATCTGAACGTGTCTTCGAGTGCCTGGAGGGCCCCCCACCAGCGCTATTTAAAGGGACCATGCAGGATTTACAGGTTAGTGGCTGAATTATTGCTTCTGGCTGCCAAGACATTTGGAACTGTTTTTGGAGGCCTCCTAGACTTGAATACGAGGACTAGGGGGCATAGCCGAACATTTAGAGCCAGGACGTGCAGGAGTCAAGTTAGGAAATGCTTCTATACGCAAAGGGTGGGAGATGTTTGGAACGCTCTTCTACAGACGGCAGTTGATGCTAGCTCAATTGTGAATGTTAAATCTGAGATTGATAGATTTCTGTGAACCAAGGGTATTAAGGGATATGGGGCTAAGGCGGGTATATGGAGTTAGGTCACAGGTCCACCATGATCTCATCGAATGGCGGAACAGGCTCGAGGGGCTAAATGCCACCGCCACTTGCTGCCTCCTGATATGCGCCACCTTCTGCAAGAAAGTGGGCGATGGTCCTGTCATGGTTGAATAGCTGCCAGTGTGTGTGACCTGTGAGTTGTGGGTGGGTGGCTTGCAACAGTGTTAATGTGTGAGGGTGAGAGGAAGCATCTGATTGGAGTTGAGTGCTGATGGAAAGAGTTTGTTGGTATGTGGGTGATGGGGGGTTTAGTGCGTGGTGCAGTTGGTAGGAGACACCACTTGACAGTTGACCTCACTCAACTTGACCACTCATGTCAAATCATTGAACTTCTTCCTGCACTGCATCCATGTTCATGATGCTGTGCGCCTGGCATTGACTTCGTCCCCCGCTGCCTACCACTGCCTTTTGAGTATATGTCTGGAGGGCCTCTTGTCCCCCCTCCCACTGCGGATATAGGATGTCCCTCCTTCTGTCCACCTCTTGTACCAAGGCCTCTGGTGCATCAGCAGAGAACCTTGGTGCACACATTCTCGCAGGCCTGGTATAAACTCAGATCGGCAGATTGGTGAGGTCTGGTGTGCAGATTGGAGGATGTGGGATTTAGTGGTGCGCAACCTTTATTCAATGTTTTAACGTAACCCATCAGCGTGAAAACACAGGGACAAGCATCTGTGTTTTGCATGTGCGATGTCTGATCTCCGTTCAGACTGCGTGCAGACAGCAGACTGTTATTTTCAGCAAATAACAGGTACCAGCTACCTTTAAGAGATTTTTTAACAGACAGCCTGCCTTTAACAGATTGGTGCTCCCCCCTGCTGGTGGAAAGTGCGAATTGCATTGAATCCTCATTCAACGCTGATCTCCAACGCAGATTGCAGGTAAGTCCTCAGGCCTGAGGAAAATCTCGTCCTGCCTGCGCAGGGGCCATTGGGCGCGGGTGTAATAGCGGATCGCGCTACCTGCGCCCAATAACAGGCCCTTTTCAATTTTTTTTGTTTTTCCCCCACTGTTTCCAGTAGTTGAGGGGTCGAGAACGAGGGGCCAGAGACGACAAGATTAAATGTGGGAGATTTAGAGCAGAGGGCAGGAGAAACCTCATCACACAGAGAGCTGTGAGGGTGTGGAATTCACTTCCTGGGTTTGTGGTTGAAGCAGAAAGTGAGTCGACATTCAAGGATACATTGGATAGGCAGATGAAGGAAAAGAGGTTTTATGCGATATGGGAACAGGGCAGGTAAATATGATTGGTATTATTTACTCTTGTGGAAGTTAATTAACAAGGACCTATTTCCATCTTTTAATGTCTGTGTACACCTTCAATAAAACCACACTGGCCGTTCTTGATTAACCTGCGCACTTCAAAATGAAAGAGTTCACCAAGAACTGACATTAGACTAACTGGTCTGTCGTTGCCCGGTTAATCCTTCTCTCCCCTCTTGTCCAAAGCTGTTACATCACCTTCTCTCTCTTCCCTGGGTACAATCTGCATATTTAAGAAGGATTTTTCTTTTTATTCGTTCACGGGATGTGGGCGTCACTGGCGAGGCCGGCATTTATTGCCCATCCCTAATTGCCCCTTGAGAAGGTGGTGGTGAGCCGCCTTCTTGAACCGCTGCAGTCCGTGTGGTGAAGGTTCTCCCACAGTGCTGTTAGGAAGGGAGTTCCAGGATTGTGACCCAGCGACGATGAAGGAACGGCCGATATATTTCCAAGTCGGGATGGTGCGTGACTTGGAGGGGAACGTGCAGTTGGTGTTGTTCCCATGTGCCTGCTGCTCTTGTCCTTCTGAGTGGTAGAGGTCGCGGGTTTGGGGGGTGCTGTCGAAGAAGCCTTGGCGAGTTGCTGCAGTGCATCCTGTGGATGGTACACACTGCAGCCACTGTGCGCCGGTGGTGAAGGGAGTGAATGTTTAGGGTGGTGGATGGGGTGCCAATCAAGCGGGCTACTTTGTCCTGGATGGTGTCGAGCTTCTTGAGTGTTGTTGGAGCTGCACTCATCCAAGCAAGTGGAGAGTATTCCATCACACTCCTGACTTGTGCCTTGTAGATGGTGGAAAGGCTTTGGGGAGTCAGGAGGTGAGTCACTCGTACCTGCTCTCGTAGCCACAGTATTTATATGACTGGTCCAGTTAAGTTTCTGGTCAATGGTGACCCCCAGAATGTTGATGGTGGGGGATTCGGCGATGGTAATGCCGTTGAATGTCAAGGGGAGGTGGTTAGACTCTCTCTTGTTGGAGATGGTCATTGCCTGGCACTTATCTGGCGCGAATGTTACTTGCCACTTATGAGCCCAAGCCTGGATGTTGTCCAGGACTTGCTGCATGCGGGCTCGGACTGCTTCATTATCTGAGGGGTTGCGAATGGAACTGAACACTGTGCAGTCATCAGCGAACATCCCCATTTCTGACCTGATGATGGAGGGAAGGTCATTGATGAAGCAGCTGAAGATGGTAATTACCAAGATTACCGCTCCATCACCAAGACCGCCGACTTCCACCTCAGTCATATCGTCCATCTCCGCCCCTGCCTCAGCCCATCTGCTGCTGAAACCCTCATCCCTGCCATTGCTACCTCCAGACTCCCTCTTGCACCCTCCATCAACTTGAGCTCATTCAAATCCCTGCAGCCCCGTATCCGAAACTGATCACCCCTCACCCCTGTGCTCGCTGACCTACATTGACGCCTGAAATTTTAAAAACTCACCCTCGTGTTCAAATCCCTCCGTCTCCTCGCCGCCCCCCCTCCCTATCTCTGCAACCTCCTCCAGCCCTGCAACCCTCCGAGATCTCTGCGAAGTGGGAACTCTGGCCCCGCCATTGGCAGACGTGCCTTCAGCTGCCCAGGCCCTGAGCTCCGCAATTCCCCTCCCCCAAACCTCTCCGCCTCTCCTCAAAATAGGAACAGGAGGAGGCCATTCAGCCCCTCGAGCTTGTTCCGCCATTCAATTAGATCATGGCTGATCTGTATCTTGACTCCCTCTACCCGCCCTGGTTCTGTAACCCTTACCCAACAAAAATCTATCAATCTCAGTTTTGAGATTTTCAATTGACCCCCGGCCTCAACAGCCTTTTTGGGGGAGAGAGTTCCAGATTTCCACTCCCCTTTGTGTGAAGAAGTGCTTCCTGACATCACTCCCTGAACGGCCTGGCTCTAATTTTAAGGTTATGCCCCCTTGTTCTGGGCTCTCCCACCAGAGGAAATAGTTTCTCTCCATCGACCCTATCGAATCCTTTAATCATCTCAAACACCTCAACTAGATCACCCCTTAATTTTTTATACTCAAAGGAATACAAGCCTAGTCTATGCAACCTGCCCTCGTAATTTAACCCTTTCAGCCCCGGTATCATTCTGGTGAATCTGCGCTGCACCCCCTCCAATGCCAATATATCCTTCCTGAGATGCGATGCCCAGAACTGAACGCAGTCTCCAGATGGGGTCTAACCTCTGTCCAGCTGTAACAGAACTCCCACCCCTCTGTATTCCAGCCCTCTCGAGATAAAGGCCAACAGTCCATTAGCCTCTTTAATTATTCTTTGTACCTGTCCACTGGCTTTTAGTGACTTGGACCCCTAAGTCTCTCTGCGCACCCGCAGTTCCTAGTTTCAGACCTCGTTTCAGATTTTAACTGAACGCTGAATTAATTATAGAATCATAGAATCATAGAAGTTTACAACATGGAAACAGACCCTTCAGCCCAACATGTCCATGTCGCCCAGTTTATACCACTAAGCTAGTCCCAATTGCCTGCACTTGGCCCATATCCCTCCATACCCACCTTACCCATGTAACTGTCCAAATGCTTTTTAAAAGACAAAATTGTACCCGCCTCTACTACTGCCTCTGGCAGCTCGTTCCAGACACTCACCACACTTTGAGTGAAAAAATTGCCCCTCTGGACCCTTTTGTATCTCTCCCCTCTCACCTTAAATCTATGCCCCCTCGTTATAGATTCCCCTACCTTTGGGAAAAGATTTTGACTATCTACCTTATCTATGCCCCTCATTATTTTATAGACTTCTATAAGATCACCCCTTAACCTCCTACTCTCCAGGGAAAAAAGTCTCAGCCTATCCAACCTCTCCCTATAAGTCAAACCATCAAGTCCCGGTAGCATCCCAGTAAATCTTTTCTGCACTCTTTCTAGTTTAATAATATCCTTTCTATAATAGGGTGACCAGAACTGTACACAGTATTCCAAGTGTGGCCTTACTAATGTCTTGTACAACTTCAACAAGACATCCCAACTCCTGTATTCAATGTTCTGACCAATGAAACCAAGCATGCCGAATGCCTTCTTCACCACCCTATCCACCTGTGACTCCACTTTCAAGGAGCTATGAACCTGTACTCCTAGATCTCTTTGTTCTATAACTCTCCCCAACGCCCTACCATTAACGGAGTAGGTCCTGGCCCGATTCGATCTACCAAAATGCATCACCTCACATTTATCTAAATTAAACTCCATCTGCCACTCATCGGCCCACTGGCCCAATTTATCAAGATCCCGTTGCAATCCTAGATAACCTTCTTCACTGTCCACAATGCCACCAATCTTGAACAACAGACGGACAAGTAACAGTTCTAGATCTATAAATATTTAAAGCAGAAATATTAATCAGCCCCTTCAAATTAACGAATCTTCGTTATCTGTACTCTCTGTAGTTAGCCTTTCTTTGCACAGCACTGATTTCTTGGAGACTAGCTCATGCCAGGACCTGGACTGGTCTAACCCCAGTCTTGAAACGATCAGCCAGGTGTGAATTGCCTCTGTTTGTACTTTACTCTCCTGGATTTGAATAACTGTCGGCTAAATTCACCAATAACTGCATTTAATTGAGAAACGTCACACACCAGCTTTCTTTCCTCGTTGCGATTTCTTCGAGTGTGCTATCGCTTTGGAGACAACTGAGCAATTCTTTGCATCGAGTTCGGCTGCGGACATGATTTCACAGCAGCTGGCTTCTAAACTGCTGGCGCGCTCGTCCGTGGACTGCGCCTTTAAAGGGGCTTTCCGTCGCCCTTCCTGGCCTCTCCTCAGCGTTCCTTTTAACTCGCACCTCTGAGTCGACTCCAGGGCTCTGCTGGCCTCCCACCCTCCACACCGAGCCCCCGTTCGCCCTCTGTGCTGGCTGACGGGCTCAGCTTCCCGCTGCCCTGGGGGCTATACCTAACCGTACCTCCTTGTATCATTCTCCGGGATTGTACTGCGAATGAGCCAGAACTTTGTCCATCTCAGTCATAGAGTCATAGAATCTGACAGTGCAGGAGGAGGCCATTCGGCCCATCGTGCCTGTGCCGGCTCTTTGAAAGAGCGACCCTATTAGTCCCACTCCTCTGCTCTTTCCCCATAGCCCTGCAATTTGTTCCCTTTAAGTGTATAGCCAGTTCCCTTTTGAAAGTTACTATTGAATCTGCTTCCACCGCCCTTTCAGGCAGCGCATTCCAGATCATTACAACTCGCTGTGTAAATAAAATTTCTCATCTCCTCTCTGGTTCTTTTGCCGATTACTTTAAATCTGTGTCCTCTGGTTACCGACCCTCCTGCTAATGGAAACAGTTTCTCCTGATTTACTCGATCAAAACCCCTCATCGTTTTGAACACCTCAATTAGATCCCCTCTCAACCGTCTCTGCTGTAAGGAGAACAACCCCAGCTTCTCCAGTCTCTCCACGTGGCTGAAGTCCCTCATCCCTGGTATCAAATCTCCTCTGCACCCTCTGCAAGGCCTTGACATCCTGACAGGAATAAAGCTCCCATTTGAAATCTTTTGCTGATCCCGTGAGTCCAGACCTGGCATGGAAACTGGGAGCCTCGTGCCCCCACTGTGGTTGAATGCCACCCTATCCGTGCCCAGCGAAGCCTGGGTGACTCCATCTATAACTCAGCATTTAATATGCTGGTGTCTTATTCCCCCCACTACCCCCCCCCCCCAAATATGCCTTGTTCAGTGGGTGTCGAGTTTGAACTGTTGGCTGATATTGGCCACAGTTCGGGGTCATTCTGAATCCAATACGAGAGGGAGTGCGCCTTTAAGGGGGGGAGTGCGCCTTTAAGGGGGGAGTGCGTCTTTAAGGGGGAGTGTGCCTTTAAAGGGGGAGTGTGTCTTTAAGCAGGGGAGTGCGTCTTTAAGGGGGAGTGCGTCATTAAGGGGGAGTGCGCCTTTAAAGGGGCGACTGCGCCTTTAAAGGGGGGAGTGCGCCTTTAAAGGGGGAGTGCGTCTTTAAGGAGGGGAGTGCGCCTTTAAAGGGGCGACTGCACCTTTAAGGTGAGAAGTGCGCCTTTAAAGGGGAGTGCGTCTTTAAGGAGGGGAGTGCGCCTTTAAAGGGGGAGTGCATCTTTAAGGAGGGGAGTGCACCTTTAAAGGGGCGACTGCGCCTTTAAGGTGGGGAGTGCGCCTTTAAAGGGGAGTGCGTCTTTAAGGTGGGGAGTGCACCTTTAAAGGGGGAGTGTGTCTTTAAGGAGGGGAGTGCGCCTTTAAGGGGGAGTGTGCCTTTAAAGGAGCGACTGCGCCTTTAAGGTGGGGAGTGCGCCTTTAAGGGGGGCGGACCCTGCGAGACGGGCTGGGATTGGTCGGAGAGCCGAGCCGAGGCGAAGCGTTGCCGCTCCTGAAAGTGACACATTGAAGCGGCCGGAGAGGGAGCGCAGGCCGGGGGGAGACTGAGAGCGAGTGGCCGGCCCGACCCGACCCCACCCCCGTCCACAGACACAGACAGGTGAGGCACCCGGGGAAAGTGGCCCCTTCAACTAGGAGCTCCCGCCTGTCAGCTCAGCCCGGCGGGCTCCAGTGCTGGGAGACAGCGCTGCAATCAGCAGGCCTCCATCCAAAGTCACAGGGCTCTGTGCTGGCAATCACTCCGGGAGAGAGAGAGAGTCAGAGAGACAGACAGAGAGAGAGAGAGAGAGGGGGGGACAGAGTCAGAGAGAGAGAGGGAATCAGACAGAGAGACAGAGAGAGAGAGAGAGGGGGGGACAGAGACAGACAGAGAGTCAGAGAGAGAGAGTCAGACAGAGAGAGAGAGAGAGGGGAGGGGGACAGAGTCAGACAGAGAGTCAGAGAGAGATAGAGGGGGGGGGGAACAGAGTCAGACAGACAGAGAGAGAGGGGGGGGGGACAGAGTCAGACAGAGAGTCAGAGAGAGATAGAGGGGGGGGGAACAGAGTCAGACAGACAGAGAGAGAGGGGGGGGGGACAGAGTCAGTCAGAGAGAGAGAGAGAGAAGGGGGGGGGGACAGAGTCAGAGAGAGAGAGGGAATCAGACAGAGAGAGAGAGGGACAGAGTCAGACAGAGAGAATCAGTCAGAGTCAGAGAGACAGAGAGAGAGAATCAGACAGAGTCACGGAGAGAGAATCAGACAGAGTCAGAGAGAGAGAATCAGACAGAGTCAGAGAGAGGGACAGAGTCAGACAGAGAGAATCAGTCAGAGTCAGAGAGTCACAGAGAGAGAATCAGACAGAGTCAGAGAGAGAGAATCAGACAGAGTCAGAGAGAGAGAATCAGACAGAGTCAGAGAGAGAGAATCAGACAGAGTCAGAGAGAGGGACAGAGTCAGACAGAGAGAATCAGTCAGAGTCAGAGAGTCACAGAGAGAGAATCAGACAGAGTCACAGAGAGAGAATCAGACAGAGTCACAGAGAGAGAATCAGACAGAGTCAGAGAGAGAGAATCAGACAGAGTCAGAGAGAGGGACAGAGTCAGACAGAGAGAATCAGTCAGAGTCAGAGAGTCACAGAGAGAGAATCAGACAGAGTCACAGAGAGAGAATCAGACAGAGTCACAGAGAGAGAATCAGACAGAGTCAGAGAGAGAGAATCAGACAGAGTCAGAGAGAGGGACAGAGTCAGACAGAGAGAATCAGTCAGAGTCAGAGAGAGAGAATCAGACAGAGTCAGAGAGAGAATCAAACAGAGTCAGAGAGAGAGAATCAAACAGAGTCAGAGAGAGAGAATCAGACAGAGTCAGAGAGAGGGACAGAGTCAGACAGAGAGAATCAGTCAGAGTCAGAGAGACAGAGAGAGAGAATCAGACAGAGTCAGAGAGAGAGAATCAGACAGAGTCAGAGAGAGAGAATCAGACAGAGTCAGAGAGAGAGAATCAGACAGAGTCAGAGAGAGAGAGGGAATCAGACAGAGAGACAGAGTCAGACAGACAGACAGAGAGAATCAGTCAGAGAGAGAGAGAGAGTCAGACAGAGAGAGAGAGAGAGAGTCAGAGAGAGATAATCAGTCAGAGAGAGAGAGAGATAGTCAGACAGAGAGAGAGAGATAGTCAGAGAGAGAGAGATAGTCAGACAGAGAGAGAGAGATAGTCAGAGAGAGAGAGATAGTCAGACAGAGAGAGAGAGATAGTCAGACAGAGAGAGAGAATCAGACAGAGTCAGAGAGAGAGAGAGGGAATCAGACAGAGAGAGACAGAGTCAGACAGAGAGAATCAGTCAGAGAGAGAGAGAGTCAGACAGAGAGAGAGAGAGATAATCAGTCAGAGAGAGAGAGAGAGGGGGGGACAGAGTCAGACAGAGAGTCAGAGAGAGAGAGAATCAGAAAGAGTCAGAGAGAGAGAGAGGGAATCAGACAGAGAGAGAGAGACAGAGTCAGACAGACAGACAGAGAGAATCAGTCAGAGTCAGAGAGAGAGAGAGAGTCAGACACAGAGAGAGAGAGAGATAATCAGTCAGAGAGAGAGAGGTAATCAGACAGAGAGAGAGAGGGACAGAGTCAGACAGACAGACAGAGAGAATCAGTCAGAGTCAGAGAGAGAGAGAGACAGAGTCAGACAGAGAGAGAGAGATAATCAGTCAGACAGAGAGAGAGAGATAATCAGACAGAGTCAGACAGAGAGAGAGAGAGAGAATCAGACAGAGAGAGAGAGAGAGAATCAGACAGTCAGAGAGAGAATGAGACAGAGTCAGACAGAGAGAGAGAGATAATCAGTCAGACAGACAGAGAGAGAGAGATAATCAGACAGAGTCAGACAGAGAGAGAGAGAGAGAGAATCAGACAGAGTCAGAGAGAGAGAGAGAGAGACAGAGTCAGACAGAGAGAGAGAGAGAGAGATAATCAGTCAGACAGAGAGAGAGAGATAATCAGACAGAGTCAGACAGAGAGAGAGAGATAATCAGACAGAGTCAGACAAGACAGAGAGAGAGAGATAATCAGACAGAGTCAGACAAGACAGAGAGAGAGAGATAATCAGACAGAGTCAGACAAGACAGAGAGAGAGAGATAATCAGACAGAGTCAGACAAGACAGAGAGAGAGAGATAATCAGACAGAGTCAGACAGAGAGAGAGAGATAATCAGACAGAGTCAGACAGACAGAGAGAGAGAGAATCAGACAGAGTCAGACAGACAGAGAGAGAGAGAATCAGACAGAGTCAGAGAGAGAGAGAGAGAATCAGACAGAGTCAGAGAGAGAGAGAGAGAGAGAATCAGACAGTCAGAGAGAGAGAGAATCAGACAGTCAGAGAGAGAGAGAATCAGACAGTCAGAGAGAGAGAGAATCAGACAGAGTCAGAGAGAGAGAGGGACAGAGTCAGAGAGAGAGAGAGATAATCAGACAGAGTCAGACAGACAGAGAGAGAGAGAATCAGACAGAGTCAGACAGACAGAGAGAGAGAGAATCAGACAGAGTCAGAGAGAGAGAGAGAGAGAGAGAATCAGACAGAGTCAGAGAGAGAGAGAGAGAGAGAGAGAATCAGACAGTCAGAGAGAGAGAGAATCAGACAGTCAGAGAGAGAGAGAATCAGACAGAGTCAGAGAGAGAGAGAGAGAGGGACAGAGTCAGAGAGAGAGGGAGAGAGAGAATCAGACAGACAGAGAGGGAGAGAGAGGGACAGTCAGACAGACAGAGAGAGAGAGAATGAGTCAGAGTCAGACAGAGAGAGAGAGAGAATCAGTCAGAGTCATGATGTGGAGATGCCGGTGATGGACAAATGTAAGGAGTCTTACAACACCAGGTTATAGTCCAACAGCTTTATTTAAAATCACAAGCTTTCAGAGGCTTCCTCCTTCATCAGGTGAGTGACCTGACGAAGGAGGAAGCCTCCAAAAGCTTGTGATTTTAAATAAAGCTGTTGGACTATAACCTGGTGTTGTAAGACTCCTTACAGTCAGAGTCAGACAGAGAGAGAGAGGGAGAGAATCAGTCAGAGTCAGAGAGAGAGAGATAGAGAGAATCAGTCAGAGTCAGACAGACAGGGAGAGAGAGAATCAGTCAGAGTCAGACAGAGAGAGAGAGAGAATCAGTCAGAGTCAGACAGACAGGGAGAGAGAGAATCAGTCAGAGTCAGACAGAGAGAGAGAGATAATCAGACAGAGTCAGACAGAGAGAGAGAGATAATCAGACAGAGTCAGACAAGACAGAGAGAGAGAGATAATCAGACAGAGTCAGACAAGACAGAGAGAGAGAGATAATCAGACAGAGTCAGACAAGACAGAGAGAGAGAGATAATCAGACAGAGTCAGACAAGACAGAGAGAGAGAGATAATCAGACAGAGTCAGACAGAGAGAGAGAGATAATCAGACAGAGTCAGACAGACAGAGAGAGAGAGAATCAGACAGAGTCAGACAGACAGAGAGAGAGAGAATCAGACAGAGTCAGAGAGAGAGAGAGAGAATCAGACAGAGTCAGAGAGAGAGAGAGAGAGAATCAGACAGTCAGAGAGAGAGAATCAGACAGTCAGAGAGAGAGAGAATCAGACAGTCAGAGAGAGAGAGAATCAGACAGAGTCAGAGAGAGAGAGGGACAGAGTCAGAGAGAGAGAGAGATAATCAGACAGAGTCAGACAGACAGAGAGAGAGAGAATCAGACAGAGTCAGACAGACAGAGAGAGAGAGAATCAGACAGAGTCAGAGAGAGAGAGAGAGAGAGAATCAGACAGAGTCAGAGAGAGAGAGAGAGAGAGAGAGAATCAGACAGTCAGAGAGAGAGAGAATCAGACAGTCAGAGAGAGAGAGAATCAGACAGAGTCAGAGAGAGAGAGAGAGAGGGACAGAGTCAGAGAGAGAGGGAGAGAGAGAATCAGACAGACAGAGAGGGAGAGAGAGGGAGAGAGAGAATCAGACAGACAGAGAGGGAGAGAGAGGGACAGTCAGACAGACAGAGAGAGAGAGAATGAGTCAGAGTCAGACAGAGAGAGAGAGAGAATCAGTCAGAGTCATGATGTGGAGATGCCGGTGATGGACAAATGTAAGGAGTCTTACAACACCAGGTTATAGTCCAACAGCTTTATTTAAAATCACAAGCTTTCAGAGGCTTCCTCCTTCATCAGGTGAGTGACCTGACGAAGGAGGAAGCCTCCAAAAGCTTGTGATTTTAAATAAAGCTGTTGGACTATAACCTGGTGTTGTAAGACTCCTTACAGTCAGAGTCAGACAGAGAGAGAGAGGGAGAGAATCAGTCAGAGTCAGAGAGAGAGAGATAGAGAGAATCAGTCAGAGTCAGACAGACAGGGAGAGAGAGAATCAGTCAGAGTCAGACAGAGAGAGAGAGAGAATCAGTCAGAGTCAGACAGACAGGGAGAGAGAGAATCAGTCAGAGTCAGACAGAGAGAGAGAGAGAATCAGTCAGAGTCAGATAGAGAGAATCAGTCAGAGTCACACAGACAGGGAGAGAGAGAATCAGTCAGAGTCAGACAGAGAGAGAGAGAGAATCAGTCAGAGTCAGATAGAGAGAATCAGTCAGAGTCAGACAGACAGGGAGAGAGAGAATCAGTCAGAGTCAGAGAGAGAATCAGTCAGAGTCAGACAGAGAGAGAGAGAATCAGTCAGAGTCAGACAGACAGGGAGAGAGAGAATCAGTCAGAGTCAGACAGAGAGAGAGAGAATCAGTCAGAGTCAGACAGAGAGAGAGAATCAGTCAGAGTCAGACAGACAGGGAGAGAGAGAATCAGTCAGAGTCAGACAGACAGGGAGAGAGAGAATCAGTCAGAGTCAGACAGACAGGGAGAGAGAGAATCAGTCAGAGTCACAGAGAGAGACAGAGAGAGAGAATCAGTCAGAGTCAGACAGACAGGGAGAGAGAGAATCAGTCAGAGTCAGAGAGAGAGAGAGAATCAGTCAGAGTCAGACAGAGAGAGAGAATCAGTCAGAGTCAGACAGAGAGAGAGAATCAGACAGAGTCAGACAGACAGGGAGAGAGAGAATCAGTCAGAGTCAGAGAGAGAGAGAATCAGTCAGAGTCAGACAGAGAGAGAGAATCAGTCAGAGTCAGACAGAGAGAGAGAGAATCAGTCAGAGTCAGACAGACGGAGAGAGAGAATCAGTCAGAGTCAGACAGACAGGGAGAGAGAGAATCAGTCAGAGTCAGACAGACAGGGAGAGAGAGAATCAGTCAGAGTCAGACAGACAGGGAGAGAGAGAATCAGTCAGAGTCAGAGAGAGAGAGAGAGAGAATCAGTCAGAGTCAGACAGACAGGGAGAGAGAGAATCAGTCAGAGTCAGAGAGAGAGAGAGAATCAGTCAGAGTCAGACAGACAGGGAGAAAGAGAATCAGTCAGAGTCAGACAGACAGGGAGAGAGAGAATCAGACAGACAGGGAGAGAGAGAATCAGTCAGAGTCAGACAGAGAGAGAGAATCAGTCAGAGTCAGACAGAGAGAGAGAATCAGACAGAGTCAGACAGACAGGGAGAGAGAGAATCAGTCAGAGTCAGACAGAGAGAGAGAATCAGTCAGAGTCAGACAGAGAGAGAGAATCAGTCAGAGTCAGACAGACAGGGAGAGAGAGAATCAGTCAGAGTCAGACAGACAGGGAGAGAGAGAATCAGTCAGAGTCACAGAGAGAGACAGAGAGAGAGAATCAGTCAGAGTCAGACAGACAGGGAGAGAGAGAATCAGTCAGAGTCAGAGAGAGAGAGAGAATCAGTCAGAGTCAGACAGAGAGAGAGAATCAGTCAGAGTCAGACAGAGAGAATGAATCAGACAGAGTCAGACAGACAGGGAGAGAGAGAATCAGTCAGAGTCAGAGAGAGAGAGAATCAGTCAGAGTCAGACAGAGAGAGAGAATCAGTCAGAGTCAGACAGAGAGAGAGAATCAGTCAGAGTCAGACAGACGGAGAGAGAGAATCAGTCAGAGTCAGACAGACAGGGAGAGAGAGAATCAGTCAGAGTCAGACAGACAGGGAGAGAGAGAATCAGTCAGAGTCAGACAGACAGGGAGAGAGAGAATCAGTCAGAGTCAGAGAGAGAGAGAGAATCAGTCAGAGTCAGACAGACAGGGAGAGAGAGAATCAGTCAGAGTCAGAGAGAGAGAGAGAATCAGTCAGAGTCAGACAGACAGGGAGAAAGAGAATCAGTCAGAGTCAGACAGACAGGGAGAGAGAGAATCAGACAGACAGGGAGAGAGAGAATCAGACAGAGTCACAGAGAGAGAGAGAATCAGTCAGAGTCACAGAGAGAGAGAGAGAGAGAATAAGTCAGTCAGTCAGAGAATCAGACTGGTAGAATAGATAAGGAAGAACCAGTGGATGTGGTTTATTTAGATTTTCAGAAGGCCTTTGATAAAGTCCCTCATAAGAGGTTAGTGTGCAAAATTAAAGCACATGGGATTGGGGATAATATACTGGCATGGATTGAAAATTGGTCAACAGACAGTTAGTTCCTGTGTTCCTGGACAGGAAACAGAGAGTAGGAATAAACGGGTCTTTTTCCGGATGGCAGGCAGTGACTAGTGGGGTACCGCAGGGATCAGTGCTTGGGCCCCAGCTATTCACAATATATATCAATGATTTGGATGAGGGAACTGAATGTAATATTTCCAAGTTTGCAGACGACACAAAACTAGGTGGGATCGTGAGTTGTGAGGAGGATGCAAAGAGGCTTCAAGGCGATTTAGACAAGTTGAGTGAGTGGGCAAATACATGGCAGATGCAGTATAATGTGGATAAATGTGAAGTTATCCACTTCGGAAGGAAAAACAGAAAGGCAGAGTATGATTTAAATGGTGATAGATTGGGAAATGTTGATGTACAAAGGGACTTGGGTGTCCTTGTACACCAGTCACTGAAAGCAAACATGCAGGTGCAGCAAGCAGTTAGGAAGGCAAATGGTATGTCGGCCTTCATTGCAAGAGGATTTGAGTACAGGAGCAGGGATGTCTCACTGCAGTTATACAGGGCCTTGGTGAGACCACACCTGGAGTACTGTGTGCAGTTTTGGTCTCCTTACCCAAGAAAGGATATACTTGCCATGGAGGGAGTGCAGCGAAGGTTCACCAGACTGATTCCTGGGATGGCAGGACTGTCGTATGAGGAGAGATTGGGTCGACTCGGCCTGTATTCACTCGAGTTTAGAAGAATGAGAGATCTCATTGAAACATATAAAATTCTGACAGGGTTAGACAGACTGGATGCAGGGAGGATGTTTCCCCTGGCTGGGGGGGTCCAGAACGAGGGGTCACAGTCTCAGGATACGGGGTAGGACATTTAGGACTGAGATGAGGAGAAATTTCTTCACTCAGAGGGTGGTGAACCTGTGGAATTCTCTACCACAGAAGGCAGTGGAGGCCAAGTCACTGAATATATTTAAGAAGGAGCTGGATAGATTTCTAGACCCAAAAGGCATCAAGGGGGATGGGGAGAGAGCGGGAACATGGTATTGAGATAGAGGATCGGCCATGATCATATTGAATGGCAGAGCAGGCTCGAAGGGCCGAATGGCCGACTCCTGCTCCTATTTTCTATGTTTCTATGACAGACACAGAGAGAGAGAGAATCAGTCAGCGAGTCAGAAAGGGACAGACAGACAGACACACAAAGAGAGAGAATCAGTCAGTCAGACAGACACACAGAAAGAGAAAGACACACACACACACACACAGAAATAGAGAGACAGATACACAGAAAGAAAGGGAGACAGAGAAAGAAAGGGGACCAAGAGTGAGACGGAGCGAGGGAGACAGACAGAGAGAAACCCAGAGTTGGCCTGTAGGTTAGGTTTATACGGAGAGCAGCTCCCTGTTCCTTGTAAACATATCTGTGATGTCAGCATGCATCATTTATATCATCGGAACAGATCATGGAACATGACACCAAATAGTGTCGTCTGAAGTTGGAATTTACTCTGGATCTAACCCGTACTGTACCTGCCCTGGGAGTGTTTGATGGGATAGTGTGGAGGGAGCTTTACTCTGTATCTATCCTGTGCTGTACCTGCCCTGGGAGTGTTTGATGGGACAGTGCAGAGGGAGCTTTACTCTGTATCTAACCCGTGCTGTACCTGCCCTGGGAGTGTTTGATGGGACAGTGCAGAGGGAGCTTTACTCTGTATCTAACCCGTGCTGTACCTGCCCTGGGAGTGTTTGATGGGATAGTGTAGAGGGAGCTTTACTCTGTATCTAACCCGTGCTGTACCTGCCCTGGGAGTGTTTGATGGGACAGTGTAGAGGGAGCTTTACTCTGTATCTAACCCGTGCTGTACCTGCCCTGGGAGTGTTTGATGGGACAGTGTAGAGGGAGCTTTACTCTGTATCTAACCCGTGCTGTACCTGCCCTGGGAGTGTTTGATGGGATAGTGTAGAGGGAGCTTTACTCTGTATCTAACCTGTGCTGTACCTGCCCTGGGAGTGTTTGACGGGACAATGTAGAGGGAGCTTTACTCTGTATCTAACCTGTGCTGTACCTGCCCTGGGAGTGTTTGATGGGATAGTGTAGAGGGAGCTTTACTCTGTATCTATCCCGTGCTGTACCTGCCCTGGGAGTGTTTGATGGGACAGTGTAGAGGGAGCTTTACTCTGTATCTAACCCGTGCTGTACCTGCCCTGGGAGTGTTTGATGGGATAGTGTAGAGGGAGCTTTACTCTGTATCTAACCTGTGCTGTACCTGCCCTGGGAGTGTTTGACGGGACAATGTAGAGGGAGCTTTACTCTGTATCTAACCCGTGCTGTACCTGCCCTGGGAGTGTTTGATGGGACAGTGTAGAGGGAGCTTTACTCTGTATCTAACCCGTGCTGTACGTGCCCTGGGACGTTGAGCCCAGACTGGCGGAGCAGACCATTGTTGATGTTCATCCTCGGGGTTATTACAGTTTGTTTTTCGCAGTCCTTCTCTGGCCTGTTGTTATCTTGTGGCGCAGATCCTAGATTCCAAGTCTCAATCAACACCTGACTGCGAAGCTAATCATTACCCTCACACAGTGAGTCTGATTCCTCCCTGCTCAGATATTGCCTGCAAATCTGAGGACAGTTTAACATGACGACAGCTGTGGCTCAGTGGGTAGTGCACTCTCCTCCGAGTCAGAAGGTCCTGGGTTCAAGTCCCACTCCAGAGACTTGAGCACATAATCCAGGCCCGACACTCCTCGTGCAGTACTGAGGGAGTGCTGCACTGTCGGAGGTGCCGCCTCTCAGATGAGATGTTAAACCGAGGCTCCGTCTGCCCTCTCGGGTGGGCGTGAAAGATCCCGCGGCCGCTATTGGAAGAAGAGCAGGGGGAGTTCTCCCCGGTGTCCTGGTCAATGTTTATCCCTCGACCAACATCACTGAAACAGATGATCTAATCATTATCACATTGCTGTTCGTGGGATCTTGCTGTGCGCAAATTGGCTGCCGCGTTTCCTACATTACAACAGTGACCACACTTCAAAAAGTACTTCACAGACTGCGAAACGCTTTGGGACATCCTGAGGTTTTGGAAGGGGCTTTTTTCCCTCTCCTTATGGATAGGTCCTACCCACAGACCTTTACAACCTCTGAGGGTACGGTAGCATAGTGGTTATGTTACTGGACTAGTAATCCAGAGGCCTGGACTAAAATCCAGAGGCATGAGTTCAAATCCCGCCAGGGCAGCTGGGGAATTTAAATTCAATTAATTAAATAAAATCTGGAATTAAAATACTAGCATCAGTAATGATGGCCATGAAACTACCGGATTGTCGTAAAAACCCATCTGGTTCACTAATGTCCTTTAGGGAAGGAAACCTGCCGTCCTTACCCGGTCTGGCCTACATGTGACTCCAGACCCACAGCAATGTGGTTGATTCTTAATTGCCCTCTGAAATGGCCACTCAGTTGTAAAATCTCGCTTAAAAAAAGTCATAATAAGAATAAAACCGGACGGACCACGAGGCACCGGACGCGACAAAGGCAAACCAAGCCCAGTCGACCCTGCAAAGTCCTCCTCACTAACATCTGGGGACTTGTGCCAAAATTGGGAGAGCTGTCCCACATACCAGTCAAGCAACAGCCTGACATAGTCATACCTTTCAGCCAACGTCCCAGACTCTTCCATCACCATCCCTGGGTATGTCCCGTCCCACCGAGCAGGACAGACCCACCAGAGGTGGCGGTACAGTGATATACAGTCAGGAGGGAGTGGCCCTGGGAGTCCTCAACATTGACTCTGGACCCCATGAAATCTCATGGCATCGGGTCAAACATGGGCAAGGAAACCTCCTGCTGATTACCACCTACCGCCCTCCCTCAGCTGATGAATCAGTCCTCTTCCATGTTGAACACCACTTGGATGGAAGCACTGAGGGTAGCAAGGGCACAGAATGTACTCGGGGTGGGGGACTTCAATGTCCATCACCAAGAGTGGCTCGGTAGCACCACTACTGACCGAGCTGGCCGAGTCCTGAAGGACATAGCTGCCAGTCTGGGCCTGCGGCAGGTGGTGAGCGAACCAACACGAGGGAAAAACTAACTTGACCTCGTCCTCACCAATCTACCTGTCGCAAATGCATCTGTCCATGACAGTATTGGTAGGAGTGACCACCGCACAGTCCTCGTGGAGATGAAGTCCCGTCTTCGCACTGAGGACACCATCCAACGTGTTGTGTGGCACTACCACCGTGCTAAATGGGATAGATTCAGAACAGATCTAGCAGCTCAAAACTGGGCATCCATGAGGCGCTGTGGGCCATCAGCAGCAGCAGAATTGTATTCCAGCACAATCTGTAACCTCATGGCCCGGCATATTCCTCACTCTACCATTACCAACAAGCCAGGGGATCAACCCTGGTTCAATGAGGAGTGTAGAAGAGCATGCCAGGAGCAGCACCAGGCGTACCTAAAAATGAGGTGCCAACCTGGTGAAGCTACAACTCAGGACTACATGCATGCTAAACAGCGGAAGCAACATGCTATAGACAGAGCTAAGCGATTCCACAACCAACGGATCAGATCAAAGCTCTGCAGTCCTGCCACATCCAGTCGTGAATGGTGATGGACAATTAAACAACTAACGGGAGGAGGAGGCTCTGCAAACATCCCCATTCTTAATGATGGCGGAGTCCAGCACGTGAGTGCAAAAGACAAGGCTGAAGCGTTTGCAACCATCTTCAGCCAGAAGTGCCGAGTGGATAATCCATCTCAGCCTCCTCCCGATATCCCCACCATCATGGAAGCCAGTCTTCGGCCAATTCGATTCACTCCACGTGATATCAAGAAACGGCTGAGTGCACTGGATACAGCAAAGGCTATGGGCCCTGACAACATCCCAGCTGTAGTGCTGAAGACTTGTGCTCCAGAACTAGCTGCGCCTCTAGCCAAGCTGTTCCAGTACAGCTACAACACTGGCATCCACCCGACAATGTGGAAAATTGCCCAGGTATGTCCTGTCCACAAAAAGCAGGACAAATCCAATCCGGCCAATTACCGCCCCATCAGTCTACTCTCAATCATCAGCAAAGTGATGGAAGGTGTCGTCGACAGTGCTATCAAGCGGCACTTACTCACCAATAACCTGCTCACCGATGCTCAGTTTGGGTTCCGCCAGGACCACTCGGCTCCAGACCTCATTACAGCCTTGGTCCAAACATGGACAAAAGAGCTGAATTCCAGAGGTGAGGTGAGAGTGACTGCCCTTGACATCAAGGCAGCATTTGACCGAGTGTGGCACCAAGGAGCCCTAGTAAAATTGAAGTCAATGGGAATCAGGGGGAAAACTCTCCAGTGGCTGGAGTCATACCTAGCACAAAGGAAGATGGTGGTGGTTGTTGGAGGCCAATCATCTCAGCCCCAAGGCATTGCTGCAGGAGTTCCTCAGGGCAGTGTCCTAGGCCCAACCATCTTCAGCTGCTTCATCAATGACCTTCCCTCCATCATAAGGTCAGAAATGGGGATGTTCGCTGATGACTGCACAGTGTTCAGTTCCATTCGCAACCCCTCAGATAATGAAGCAGTCCGAGCCTGCATGCAGCAAGACCTGGACAACATCCAGGCTTGAGCTGATAAGTGGCAAGTAACATTCGCGCCAGATAAGTGCCAGGCAATGACCATCTCCAACAAGAGAGAGTCTAACCACCTCCCCTTGACATTCAATGGCATTACCATCGCCGAATCCCCCACCATCAACATCCTGGGGGTCACCATTGACCAGAAACTTAACTGGACCAGCCATATAAATACTGTGGCTACAAGAGCAGGTCAGAGGCTGGGTATTCTGCGGCGAGTGACTCACCTCCTGACTCCCCAAAGCCTTTCCACCATCTACAAGGCACAAGTCAGGAGTGTGATGGAATACTCTCCACTTGCCTGGATGAGTGCAGCTCCAACAACACTCAAGAAGCTCGACACCATCCAGGACAAAGCAGCCCACTTGATTGGCACCCCATCCACCACCCTAAACATTCATTCCCTTCACCACCGGCGCACCGTGGCTGCAGTGTGTACCATCCACAGGATGCACTGCAGCAACTCGCCAAGGCTTCTTCGACAGCACCTCCCAAACCCACGACCTCTACCACCTAGAAGGACAAGAGCAGCAGGCACATGGGAACAACACCACCTGCACGTTCCCCTCCAAGTCACACACCATCCCGACTTGGAAATATATCGGGGAGAGTATCTGAAGGGGGAGTGTGGGGAGGGGGAGTATCTGAAGGGGGTTTGTGGGGAGGGGGAGAGTATCTGAAGGGGGTTTGTGGGGAGGGGGAGAGTATCTGAAGGGGGTTTGTGGGGAGGGGGAGTATCTGAAGGGGGAGTGTGGGGAGGGGGAGTATCTGAAGGGGGAGTGTGGGGAGGGGGAGTATCTGAAGGGGGAGTGTGGGGAGGGGGAGTATCTGAAGGGGGAGTGTGGGGAGGGGGAGAGTATCTGAAGGGGGTTTGTGGGGAGGGGGAGTATCTGAAGGGGGAGTGTGGGGAGGGGGAGTATCTGAAGGGGGAGTGTGGGGAGGGGGAGTATCTGAAGGGGGAGTGTGGGGAGGGGGAGTATCTGAAGGGGGAGTGTGGGGAGGGGGAGAGTATCTGAAGGGGGAGTGTGGGGAGGGGGAGTATCTGAAGGGGGTTTGTGGGGAGGGGGAGAGTATCTGAAGGGGGAGTGTGGGGAGGGGAGAGTATCTGAAGGGGGAATGTGGGGAGGGGGAGTATCTGAAGGGGGTTTGTGGGGAGGGGGAGTATCTGAAGGGGGTTTGTGGGGAGGGGGAGAGTATCTGAAGGGGGAGTGTGGGGAGGGGGAGTATCTGAAGGGGGAGTGTGGGGAGGGGGAGTATCTGAAGGGGGAGTGTGGGAAGGGGGAGTATCTGAAGGGGGTTTGTGGGGAGGGGGAGTATCTGAAGGGGGATTGTGGGGAGGGGGAGAGTATCTGAAGGGGGTTTGTGGGGAGGGGGAGTATCTGAAGGGGGTTTGTGGGGAGGGGGAGAGTATCTGAAGGGGATTTGTGGGGAGGGGGAGGTCTCCGGTGTGATGGAGGTGTGGGCCTGTCTGTGTGGATGAGTCGGCGGAGAGGATGAGTGTACACTCAGAGGTGAGGCACTCGAACAGGGAGTGCAGGACTTTGCACAGAGACACCTGGTGCGAGTGAACTTTGAGCTGTGCTGCGCCCTCTCGAACCTCCGCAGCAGCGTTCCCGTTTCTGGGTGTGTCGTTCTGGCTGGGATGTCTCCCGGATTAGTGATTAAAATGGAATCTGTTGTGGTTTGGGGCAGTAAACGATGGCCAGGGGCGACCATGCTGAGCTCCTGGCCTGGTGCAATGCTCTGCTCCCGCTGACCGTGTGATAGGACAGAAAGAAGCCAGTCCCTTTGTGTAGAGGGAGCTTTACTCTGTATCTAACCCGTGCTGTACCTGCCCTGGGAGTGTTTGATGGGACAGTGTCGAGGGAGCTTTACTCTGTATCTAACCTGTGCTGTACCTGCCCTGGGAGTGTTTGACGGGACAGTGTAGAGGGAGCTTTACTCTGTATCTAACCCGTGCTGTACCTGCCCTGGGAGTGTTTGACGGGACAGTGCAGAGGGAGCTTTACTCTGTATCTAACCCGTGCTGTACCTGCCCTGGGAGTGTTCGACGGGACAGTGTAGAGGGAGCTTTACTCTGTATCTAACCCGTGCTGTACCTGCCCTGGGAGTGTTTGACGGGACAGTGCAGAGGGAGCTTTACTCTGTATCTAACCCGTGCTGTACCTGCCCTGGGAGTGTTTGATGGGACAGTGTAGAGGGAGCTTTACTCTGTATCTAACCTGTGCTGTACCTGCCCTGGGAGTGTTTGATGGGACAGTGTAGAGGGAGCTTTACTCTGTATCTATCCCGTGCTGTACCTGCCCTGGGAGTGTTTGACGGGACAATGTAGAGGGAGCTTTACTCTGTATCTAACCCGTGCTGTACCTGCCCTGGGAGTGTTTGATGGGACAGTGTAGAGGGAGCTTTACTCTGTATCTAACCCGTGCTGTACGTGCCCTGGGACGTTGAGCCCAGACTGGCGGAGCAGACCATTGTTGATGTTCATCCTCGGGGTTATTACAGTTTGTTTTTCGCAGTCCTTCTCTGGCCTGTTGTTATCTTGTGGCGCAGATCCTAGATTCCAAGTCTCAATCAACACCTGACTGCGAAGCTAATCATTACCCTCACACAGTGAGTCTGATTCCTCCCTGCTCAGATATTGCCTGCAAATCTGAGGACAGTTTAACATGACGACAGCTGTGGCTCAGCGGGTAGTGCACTCTCCTCCGAGTCAGAAGGTCCTGGGTTCAAGTCCCACTCCAGAGACTTGAGCACATAATCCAGGCCCGACACTCCTCGTGCAGTACTGAGGGAGTGCTGCACTGTCGGAGGTGCCGCCTCTCAGATGAGATGTTAAACCGAGGCTCCGTCTGCCCTCTCGGGTGGGCGTGAAAGATCCCGCGGCCGCTATTGGAAGAGGAGCAGGGGGCGTTCTCCCCGGTGTCCTGGTCAATGTTTATCCCTCAACCAACATCACTGAAACAGATGATCTAATCATTATCACATTGCTGTTCGTGGGATCTTGCTGTGCGCAAATTGGCTGCCGCGTTTCCTACATTACAACAGTGACCACACTTCAAAAAGTACTTCACAGACTGTGAAACGCTTTGGGACATCCTGAGGTTTTGGAAGGGGCTTTTTTCCCTCTCCTTATGGATAGGTCCTACCCACAGACCTTTACAACCTCTGAGGGTACGGCAGCATAGTGGTTATGTTACTGGACTAGTAATCCAGAGGCCTGGACTAAAATCCAGAGGCATGAGTTCAAATCCCGCCAGGGCAGCTGGGGAATTTAAATTCAATTAATTAAATAAAATCTGGAATTAAAATACTAGCATCAGTAATGATGGCCATGAAACTACCGGATTGTCGTAAAAACCCATCTGGTTCACTAATGTCCTTCAGGGAAGGAAACCTGCCGTCCTTACCCGGTCTGGCCTACATGTGACTCCAGACCCACAGCAATGTGGTTGATTCTTAATTGCCCTCTGAAATGGCCTAGCAAGCCACTCAGTTGTAAAATCTCGCTTAAAAAAAGTCATAATAAGAATAAAACCGGACGGACCACGAGGCACCGGACGCGACAAAGGCAAACCAAGCCCAGTCGACCCTGCAAAGTCCTCCTCACTAACATCTGGGGACTTGTGCCAAAATTGGGAGAGCTGTCCCACATACCAGTCAAGCAACAGCCTGACATAGTCATACCTTTCAGCCAACGTCCCAGACTCTTCCATCACCATCCCTGGGTATGTCCCGTCCCACCGAGCAGGACAGACCCACCAGAGGTGGCGGTACAGTGATATACAGTCAGGAGGGAGTGGCCCTGGGAGTCCTCAACATTGACTCTGGACCCCATGAAATCTCATGGCATCGGGTCAAACATGGGCAAGGAAACCTCCTGCTGATTACCACCTACCGCCCTCCCTCAGCTGATGAATCAGTCCTCCTCCATGTTGAACACCACTTGGATGGAAG
Source organism: Heptranchias perlo (assembly GCF_035084215.1). Classification (NCBI taxonomy): domain Eukaryota; kingdom Metazoa; phylum Chordata; class Chondrichthyes; order Hexanchiformes; family Hexanchidae; genus Heptranchias; species Heptranchias perlo. The sequence continues at coordinate 32,995,729 of NC_090344.1, read as the reverse complement.
CACTGAGGGTAGCAATGGCACAGAATGTACTCGGGGTGGGGGACTTCAATGTCCATCACCAAGAGTGGCTCGGTAGCACCACTACTGACCGAGCTGGCCGAGTCCTGAAGGACATAGCTGCCAGTCTGGGCCTGCGGCAGGTGGTGAGCGAACCAACACGAGGGAAAAACTAACTTGACCTCGTCCTCACCAATCTACCTGTCGCAAATGCATCTGTCCATGACAGTATTGGTAGGAGTGACCACCGCACAGTCCTCGTGGAGATGAAGTCCCGTCTTCGCACTGAGGACACCATCCAACGTGTTGTGTGGCACTACCACCGTGCTAAATGGGATAGATTCAGAACAGATCTAGCAGCTCAAAACTGGGCATCCATGAGGCGCTGTGGGCCATCAGCAGCAGCAGAATTGTATTCCAGCACAATCTGTAACCTCATGGCCCGGCATATTCCTCACTCTACCATTACCAACAAGCCAGGGGATCAACCCTGGTTCAATGAGGAGTGTAGAAGAGCATGCCAGGAGCAGCACCAGGCATACCTAAAAATGAGGTGCCAACCTGGTGAAGCTACAACTCAGGACTACATGCATGCTAAACAGCGGAAGCAACATGCTATAGACAGAGCTAAGCGATTCCACAACCAACGGATCAGATCAAAGCTCTGCAGTCCTGCCACATCCAGTCGTGAATGGTGGTGGACAATTAAACAACTAACGGGAGGAGGAGGCTCTGCAAACATCCCCATTCTTAATGATGGCGGAGTCCAGCACGTGAGTGCAAAAGACAAGGCTGAAGCGTTTGCAACCATCTTCAGCCAGAAGTGCCGAGTGGATAATCCATCTCAGCCTCCTCCCGATATCCCCACCATCATGGAAGCCAGTCTTCGGCCAATTCGATTCACTCCACGTGATATCAAGAAACGGCTGAGTGCACTGGATACAGCAAAGGCTATGGGCCCTGACAACATCCCAGCTGTAGTGCTGAAGACTTGTGCTCCAGAACTAGCTGCGCCTCTAGCCAAGCTGTTCCAGTACAGCTACAACACTGGCATCCACCCGACAATGTGGAAAATTGCCCAGGTATGTCCTGTCCACAAAAAGCAGGACAAATCCAATCCGGCCAATTACCGCCCCATCAGTCTACTCTCAATCATCAGCAAAGTGATGGAAGGTGTCGTCGACAGTGCTATCAAGCGGCACTTACTCACCAATAACCTGCTCACCGATGCTCAGTTTGGGTTCCGCCAGGACCACTCGGCTCCAGACCTCATTACAGCCTTGGTCCAAACATGGACAAAAGAGCTGAATTCCAGAGGTGAGGTGAGAGTGACTGCCCTTGACATCAAGGCAGCATTTGACCGAGTGTGGCACCAAGGAGCCCTAGTAAAATTGAAGTCAATGGGAATCAGGGGGAAAACTCTCCAGTGGCTGGAGTCATACCTAGCACAAAGGAAGATGGTAGTGGTTGTTGGAGGCCAATCATCTCAGCCCCAAGGCATTGCTGCAGGAGTTCCTCAGGGCAGTGTCCTAGGCCCAACCATCTTCAGCTGCTTCATCAATGACCTTCCCTCCATCATAAGGTCAGAAATGGGGATGTTCGCTGATGACTGCACAGTGTTCAGTTCCATTCGCAACCCCTCAGATAATGAAGCAGTCCGAGCCTGCATGCAGCAAGACCTGGACAACATCCAGGCTTGGGCTGATAAGTGGCAAGTAACATTCGCGCCAGCTAAGTGCCAGGCAATGACCATCTCCAACAAGAGAGAGTCTAACCACCTCCCCTTGACATTCAACGGCATTACCATCGCCGAATCCCCCACCATCAACATCCTGGGGGTCACCATTGATCAGAAACTTAACTGGACCAGCCATATAAATACAGTGGCTACAAGAGCAGGTCAGAGGCTGGGTATTCTGCGGCGAGTGACTCACCTCCTGACTCCCCAAAGCCTTTCCACCATCTACAAGGCACAAGTCAGGAGTGTGATGGAATACTCTCCACTTGCCTGGATGAGTGCAGCTCCAACAACACTCAAGAAGCTCGACACCATCCAGGACAAAGCAGCCCGCTTGATTGGCACCCCATCCACCACCCTAAACATTCACTCCCTTCACCACCGGCGCACTGTGGCTGCAGTGTGTACCATCCATAGGATGCACTGCAGCAACTCGCCAAGGCTTCTTCGACAGCACCTCCCAAACCCGCGACCTCTACCACCTAGAAGGACAAGAGCAGCAGGCACATGGGAACAACACCGCCTGCACGTTCCCCTCCAAGTCACACACCATCCCGACTTGGAAATCTATCGGGGAGAGTATCTGAAGGGGGAGTGTGGGGAGGGGGAGTGTGGGGAGGGGGAGTGTGGGGAGGGGGAGTGTGGGGAGGGGGAGTGTGGGGAGGGGGAGTGTGGGGAGGGGGAGTGTGGGGAGGGGGAGTGTGGGGAGGGGGAGTGTGGGGAGGGGGAGTGTGGGGAGGGGGAGTGTGGGGAGGGGGAGTGTGGGGAGGGGGAGTGTGGGGAGGGGGAGTGTGGGGAGGGGGAGTGTGGGGAGGGGGAGTGTGGGGAGGGGGAGTGTGGGGAGGGGGAGTGTGGGGAGGGGGAGTGTGGGGAGGGGGAGTGTGGGGAGGGGGAGTGTGGGGAGGGGGAGTGTGGGGAGGGGGAGTGTGGGGAGGGGGAGTGTGGGGAGGGGGAGTGTGGGGAGGGGGAGTGTGGGGAGGGGGAGTGTGGGGAGGGGGAGTGTGGGGAGGGGGAGTGTGGGGAGGGGGAGTGTGGGGAGGGGGAGTGTGGGGAGGGGGAGTGTGGGGAGGGGGAGTGTGGGGAGGGGGAGTGTGGGGAGGGGGAGTGTGGGGAGGGGGGAGTGTGGGGAGGGGGGAGTGTGGGGAGGGGGGAGTGTGGGGAGGGGGGAGTGTGGGGAGGGGGAGTGTGGGGAGGGGGAGTGTGGGGAGGGGGAGTGTGGGGAGGGGGAGTGTGGGGAGGGGGAGTGTGGGGAGGGGGAGTGTGGGGAGGGGGAGTGTGGGGAGGGGGAGTGTGGGGAGGGGGAGTGTGGGGAGGGGGAGTGTGGGGAGGGGGGAGAGTATCTGAAGGGGGTTTGTGGGGAGGGGGGAGAGTATCTGAAGGGGGTTTGTGGGGAGGGGGGAGAGTATCTGAAGGGGGTTTGTGGGGAGGGGGAGGTCTCCGGTGTGATTGGGAGGAGTGCGGGCTGGGTTTGAGGTCAGTCTCTGTGATGGAGGTGTGGGCCTGTCTGTGTGGATGAGTCGGCGGAGAGGATGAGTGTACACTCAGAGGTGAGGCACTCGAACAGGGAGTGCAGGACTTTGCACAGAGACACCTGGTGCGAGTGAACTTTGAGCTGTGCTGCGCCCTCTCGAACCTCCGCAGCAGCGTTCCTGTTTCTGGGTGTGTCGTTCTGGCTGGGATGTCTCCCAGATTAGTGATTAAAATGGAAACTGTTGTGGTTTGGGGCAGTAAACGATGGCCAGGGGCGACCATGCTGAGCTCCTGGCCTGGTGCATTGCTCTGCTCCCGCTGACCGTGTGATAGGACAGAAAGAAGCCAGTCCCTCTGGTGCTGACTGGACACTCATTTGGTCTGCATTGACAAACAACAACAACTTGCATTTATATAGTGCCTTTAACATCCCAAGGCGCTTCACCGGAGGGGAATCAGACTAAATTTGACACCGAGCCACATAAGGAGATATTGGGACAGGTGACCAAAAGCTTGGTCAAAGAGGTCGGTTTTAAGGAGCGTCTTAAAGGAGGAGAGAGAGGCGGAGAGGTTTAGGGAGGGAATTCCAGAGCTTTGGGCCCAGGCAGCTGACGGCACGGCCGCCAATGGTGGAGCGATTAAAATCAGGGATGCGCAAGAGGCCGGAATTGGAGGAACGCAGAGATCTCGGAGGGTTGTAGGGCTGGAGGAGGGTTACAGAGATAGGGAGGGGGAGGGATTTGAAAACAAGGATGAGAATTTTAAAATCGAGGCGTTCCCGGACCGGGAGCCAATGTGGGTCAGCGAGCACAGGGGATGATGGGTGAACGGGACTTGGTGCGAGTTAGGATACGGGGCAGCAGAGTTTTGGATGAGCTGAAGTTTACGGCAGGTGGAAGATGGGAGGACGGAGAGGAGATCATTGGAATAGTCCAGTCTGGAGGTAACAAAGGCACGGATGAGGGTTTCAGCAGCAGATGAGCTGAGGCAGGGGCGGAGACGGACGATGTTACGGAGGTGGGAGTAGGCGGTCTTGGTGATGGAGCGGATATGTGGTCAGAAGCTCATCTCAGGGTCAAATAGGACGCCCAGGTTGTGAACAGTCTGGTTCAGCCTCAGATAGTGGCCGGGGAGAGGGATGGAGTCAGTGGCTGGGGAACAGAGTTTGTGGTGGAGACCAAAGACAATGGTTTGGGTCTTCCCAATATTTAGTTGGAGGATATTCCTGCTCATCCAGTACTGGATGTCGGACAAGCAATGTGACAAATGAGAGACAGTGGAGGGGTCGAGAGAGGTGCTGGTGAGGTGGGGCTGGGTGTCGTCAGTGTACATGTGGAATCTGACATGGTGCTTTCAGATGATGTCACCGAGGGGCAGCATGTAGATGAACATATTTGTGCCTGACTAATATGTATGTGGTTGTCTAAATAACATCTGAATGTTTGACGGGACAGTGTAGAGGGAGCTTTACTCTGTATCTAACCCGTGCTGTACCTGCCCTGGGAGTGTTTGATGGGACAGTGTAGAGGGAGCTTTACTCTGTATCTAACCCGTGCTGTACCTGCCCTGGGAGTGTTTGACGGGACAGTGTAGAGGGAGCTTTACTCTGTATCTAACCCGTGCTGTACCTGCCCTGGGAGTGTTTGGTGGGACAGTGTCGAGGGAGCTTTACTCTGTATCTAACCCGTGCTGTACCTGCCCTGGGAGTGTTTGACGGGACAGTGTAGAGGGAGCTTTACTCTGTATCTAACCCGCGCTGTACCTGCCCTGGGAGTGTTTGGTGGGACAGTGTCGAGGGAGCTTTACTCTGTATCTAACCCATGCTGTACCTGCCCTGGGAGTGTTTGATGGGACAGTGTAGAGGGAGCTTTACTCTCTATCTAACCCATGCTGTACCTGCCCTGGGAGTGTTTGACGGGACAGTGTAGAGGGAGCTTTACTCTGTATCTAACCCGTGCTGTACCTGCCCTGGGAGTGTTTGATGGGACAGTGTAGAGGGAGCTTTACTCTGTACCTAACCCGTGCTGTACCTGCCCTGGGAGTGTTTGATGGGACAGTGTAGAGGGAGCTTTACTCTGTATCTAACCCTGTACCTGCCCTGGGAGTGTTTGATGGGACAGTGTAGAGGGAGCTTTACTCTGTATCTAACCCGTGCTGTACCTGCCCTGGGAGTGTTTGATGGGACAGTGTAGAGGGAGCTTTACTCTGTATCTAACCCGTGCTGTACCTGCCCTGGGAGTGTTTGATGGGACAGTGTAGAGGGAGCTTTACTCTGTATCTAACCCATGCTGTACCTGCCCTGGGAGTGTTTGACGGGACAGTGTAGAGGGAGCTTTACTCTGTATCTAACCCGTGCTGTACCTGCCCTGGGAGTGTTTGATGGGACAGTGTAGAGGGAGCTTTACTCTGTATCTAACCCGTGCTGTACCTGCCCTGGGAGTGTTTGGTGGGACAGTGTCGAGGGAGCTTTACTCTGTATCTAACCCGTGCTGTACCTGCCCTGGGAGTGTTTGATGGGACAGTGTCGAGGGAGCTTTACTCTGTATCTAACCCATGCTGTACCTGCCCTGGGAGTGTTTGATGGGACAGTGTAGAGGGAGCTTTACTCTCTATCTAACCCATGCTGTACCTGCCCTGGGAGTGTTTGACGGGACAGTGTAGAGGGAGCTTTACTCTGTATCTAACCCGTGCTGTACCTGCCCTGGGAGTGTTTGATGGGACAGTGTAGAGGGAGCTTTACTCTGTACCTAACCCGTGCTGTACCTGCCCTGGGAGTGTTTGATGGGACAGTGTAGAGGGAGCTTTACTCTGTATCTAACCCTGTACCTGCCCTGGGAGTGTTTGATGGGACAGTGTAGAGGGAGCTTTACTCTGTATCTAACCCGTGCTGTACCTGCCCTGGGAGTGTTTGATGGGACAGTGTAGAGGGAGCTTTACTCTGTATCTAACCCGTGCTGTACCTGCCCTGGGAGTGTTTGATGGGACAGTGTAGAGGGAGCTTTACTCTGTATCTAACCCGTGCTGTACCTGCCCTGGGAGTGTTTGACGGGACAGTGTAGAGGGAGCTTTACTCTGTATCTAACCCGTGCTGTACCTGCCCTGGGAGTGTTTGGTGGGACAGTGTCGAGGGAGCTTTACTCTGTATCTAACCCGTGCTGTACCTGCCCTGGGAGTGTTTGACGGGACAGTGTAGAGGGAGCTTTACTCTGTATCTAACCCGCGCTGTACCTGCCCTGGGAGTGTTTGGTGGGACAGTGTCGAGGGAGCTTTACTCTGTATCTAACCCATGCTGTACCTGCCCTGGGAGTGTTTGATGGGACAGTGTAGAGGGAGCTTTACTCTCTATCTAACCCATGCTGTACCTGCCCTGGGAGTGTTTGACGGGACAGTGTAGAGGGAGCTTTACTCTGTATCTAACCCGTGCTGTACCTGCCCTGGGAGTGTTTGATGGGACAGTGTAGAGGGAGCTTTACTCTGTACCTAACCCGTGCTGTACCTGCCCTGGGAGTGTTTGATGGGACAGTGTAGAGGGAGCTTTACTCTGTATCTAACCCTGTACCTGCCCTGGGAGTGTTTGATGGGACAGTGTAGAGGGAGCTTTACTCTGTATCTAACCCGTGCTGTACCTGCCCTGGGAGTGTTTGATGGGACAGTGTAGAGGGAGCTTTACTCTGTATCTAACCCGTGCTGTACCTGCCCTGGGAGTGTTTGATGGGACAGTGTAGAGGGAGCTTTACTCTGTATCTAACCCATGCTGTACCTGCCCTGGGAGTGTTTGACGGGACAGTGTAGAGGGAGCTTTACTCTGTATCTAACCCGTGCTGTACCTGCCCTGGGAGTGTTTGATGGGACAGTGTAGAGGGAGCTTTACTCTGTATCTAACCCGTGCTGTACCTGCCCTGGGAGTGTTTGGTGGGACAGTGTCGAGGGAGCTTTACTCTGTATCTAACCCGTGCTGTACCTGCCCTGGGAGTGTTTGATGGGACAGTGTCGAGGGAGCTTTACTCTGTATCTAACCCATGCTGTACCTGCCCTGGGAGTGTTTGATGGGACAGTGTAGAGGGAGCTTTACTCTCTATCTAACCCATGCTGTACCTGCCCTGGGAGTGTTTGACGGGACAGTGTAGAGGGAGCTTTACTCTGTATCTAACCCGTGCTGTACCTGCCCTGGGAGTGTTTGATGGGACAGTGTAGAGGGAGCTTTACTCTGTACCTAACCCGTGCTGTACCTGCCCTGGGAGTGTTTGATGGGACAGTGTAGAGGGAGCTTTACTCTGTATCTAACCCTGTACCTGCCCTGGGAGTGTTTGATGGGACAGTGTAGAGGGAGCTTTACTCTGTATCTAACCCGTGCTGTACCTGCCCTGGGAGTGTTTGATGGGACAGTGTAGAGGGAGCTTTACTCTGTATCTAACCCGTGCTGTACCTGCCCTGGGAGTGTTTGATGGGACAGTGTAGAGGGAGCTTTACTCTGTATCTAACCCATGCTGTACCTGCCCTGGGAGTGTTTGACGGGACAGTGTAGAGGGAGCTTTACTCTGTATCTAACCCGTGCTGTACCTGCCCTGGGAGTGTTTGATGGGACAGTGTAGAGGGAGCTTTACTCTGTATCTAACCCACACTATACATGCCCTGGGAGGGTTTGGTGGGACTCTGGCTGTCTATAATGAAAAGAATTCCATTACCATGCTGACAATCCTTCCCTCAATAAACAGAAACCACACTTACTGGGAGCAAAGGTCAAACGCAGCTGATTTAATTGCAAAGGAGACTGGGAAAGGACAAGGTTGCAATTTAATTCTTTTTTGAGAAGAATTTCCTCCTTTGAACAGTTCCCAAACTGCTGGTGAGGTTTTTAATTGAAGGCCTCGGACTGCCGAAATTGCCCCTTGGTGTTTTACTGGGGTTTGAGATGGGAGGTGTCGTCATGGTAACGGCTCAGGCCGCTGTGTGTGGTTCCCAGCATCAAACCACCGCGAATTTCAACTTTTCACAGAAGACTGTTCACAATCACCATCAGTCCCATTGCAACCAATGTTCAGAGTTGGCATCATGCCCTTTGGAGGCCGTGCCCTCGGCCGCTGAGGACTCACACTCTGGAGTTCCCTCTCTGAACCTCTCCTCCTCCTTTAAGGCCCTCAAGACCCCAGTCTCCCCATAATCACACCCCTCCTTTCAGTAACATAACTATACCCACCAGTGACAGACCTGTACCCACCAGTACTGTACCCCAGTGTTATACAGAGACAGACCTGTGCCCACCAGTACTGTACCCCAGTGTTATACAGAGACAGACCTGTGCCCACCAGTACTGTACCCCAGTGTTATACAGTGACAGACCTGTACCCACCAGTACTGTACCCCAGTGTTATACAGTGACAGACCTGTACCCACCAGTCCTGTACCCCAGTGTTATACAGTGACAGACATGTACCCACCAGTACTGTACCCCAGTGTTATACAGTGACAGACCTGTACCCACCAGTCCTGTACCCCAGTGTTATACAGTGACAGACATGTACCCACCAGTACTGTACCCCAGTGTTATACAGTGACAGACCTGTACCCACCAGTACTGTACCCCAGTGTTATAGTGACAGATCTGTACCCACCAGTACTGTACCCCAGTGTTATAGTGACAGATCTGTACCCACCAGTACTGTACCCCAGTGTTATACAGAGACAGACCTGTACCCACCAGTACTGTATCCCAGTGTTATACAGAGACAGACCTGTACCCACCAGTACTGTACCCCAGTGTTATAGTGACAGATCTGTACCCACCAGTACTGTACCCCAGTGTTATACAGTGACAGACCTGTACCCACCAGTACTGTACCCCAGTGTTATACAGTGACAGACCTGTACCCACCAGTACTGTACCCCAGTGTTATACAGTGACAGACCTGTACCCACCAGTACTGTACCCCAGTGTTATACAGTGACAGACCTGTACCCACCAGTACTGTCTCCCAGTGTTATACAGTGACAGACCTGTACCCACCAGTACTGTACCCCAGTGTTATACAGTGACAGATCTGTACCCACCAGTACTGTACCCCAGTGTTATACAGTGACAGGCCTGTACCCACCAGTACTGTACCCCAGTGTTATACAGTGACAGACCTGTACCCACCAGTACTGTACCCCAATGTTATACAGTGACAGACCTGTACCCACCAGTACTGTACCCCAGTGTTATACAGTGACAGATCTGTACCCACCAGTACTGTACCCCAGTGTTATACAGTGACAGACCTGTACCCACCAGTACTGTACCCCAATGTTATACAGTGACAGACCTGTACCCACCAGTACTGTACCCCAGTGTTATACAGTGACAGGCCTGTACCCACCAGTACTGTACCCCAGTGTTATACAGTGACAGATCTGTACCCACCAGTACTGTACCCCAGTGTTATACAGTGACAGACCTGTACCCACCAGTACTGTACCCCAATGTTATACAGTGACAGATCTGTACCCACCAGTACTGTACCCCAGTGTTATACAGTGACAGGCCTGTACCCACCAGTACTGTACCCCAGTGTTATACAGTGACAGATCTGTACCCACCAGTACTGTACCCCAGTGTTATACAGTGACAGACCTGTACCCACCAGTACTGTACCCCAATGTTATACAGTGACAGACCTGTACCCACCAGTACTGTACCCCAGTGTTATACAGTGACAGACCTGTACCCACCAGTACTGTACCCCAGTGTTATACAGTGACAGACCTGTACCCACCAGTACTGTACCCCAGTGTTATACAGTGACAGACCTGTACCCACCAGTACTGTACCCCAGTGTTATACAGTGACAGACCTGTACCCACCAGTACTGTACCCCAGTGTTATACAGTGACAGACCTGTACCCACCAGTACTGTCTCCCAGTGTTATACAGTGACAGACCTGTACCCACCAGTACTGTACCCCAGTGTTATACAGTGACAGATCTGTACCCACCAGTACTGTACCCCAGTGTTATACAGTGACAGGCCTGTACCCACCAGTACTGTACCCCAGTGTTATACAGTGACAGACCTGTACCCACCAGTACTGTACCCCAATGTTATACAGTGACAGACCTGTACCCACCAGTACTGTACCCCAGTGTTATACAGTGACAGATCTGTACCCACCAGTACTGTACCCCAGTGTTATACAGTGACAGACCTGTACCCACCAGTACTGTACCCCAATGTTATACAGTGACAGACCTGTACCCACCAGTACTGTACCCCAGTGTTATACAGTGACAGGCCTGTACCCACCAGTACTGTACCCCAGTGTTATACAGTGACAGATCTGTACCCACCAGTACTGTACCCCAGTGTTATACAGTGACAGACCTGTACCCACCAGTACTGTACCCCAATGTTATACAGTGACAGATCTGTACCCACCAGTACTGTACCCCAGTGTTATACAGTGACAGACCTGTACCCACCAGTACTGTACCCCAATGTTATACAGTGACAGATCTGTACCCACCAGTACTGTACCCCAGTGTTATACAGTGACAGACCTGTACCCACCAGTACTGTACCCCAGTGTTATACAGTGACAGACCTGTACCCACCAGTACTGTACCCCAATGTTATACAGTGACAGACCTGTACCCACCAGTACTGTACCCCAGTGTTATACAGTGACAGACCTGTACCCACCAGTACTGTACCCCAGTGTTATACAGTGACAGACCTGTACCCACCAGTACTGTACCCCAGTGTTATACAGTGACAGACCTGTACCCACCAGTACTGTACCCCAATGTTATACAGTGACAGACCTGTACCCACCAGTACTGTACCCCAGTGTTATACAGTGACAGACCTGTACCCATCAGTACTGTACCCCAGTGTTATACAGTGACAGACCTGTACCCATCAGTACTGTACCCCAGTGTTATACAGTGACAGACCTGTACCCACCAGTACTGTACCCCAGTGTTATACAGTGACAGACCTGTACCCATCAGTACTGTACCCCAGTGTTATACAGTGACAGACCTGTACCCACCAGTACTGTACCCCAATGTTATACAGAGACAGACCTGTACCCACCAGTACTGTACCCCAGTGTTATACAGAGACAGACCTGTACCCACCAGTACTGTACCCCAGTGTTATACAGTGACAGACCTGTACCCGCCAGTACTGTACCCCAGTGTTATACAGTGACAGACCTGTACCCACCAGTACTGTACCCCAGTGTTATACAGTGACAGACCTGTACCCACCAGTACTGTACCCCAGTGTTATACAGAGACAGACCTGTACCCACCAGTACTGTACCCCAGTGTTATACAGAGACAGACCTGTACCCACCAGTACTGTACCCCAGTGTTATACAGTGACAGACCTGTACCCACCAGTACTGTACCCCAGTGTTATACAGTGACAGACCTGTACCCACCAGTACTGTACCCCAGTGTTATACAGTGACAGACCTGTACCCACCAGTACTGTACCCCAGTGTTATACAGTGACAGACCTGTACCCACCAGTACTGTACCCCAGTGTTATACAGAGACAGGTCTGTACCCACCAGTACTGTACCCCAATGTTATACAGTGACAGACCTGTACCCACCAGTACTGTACCCCAGTGTTATACAGTGACAGGTCTGTACCCACCAGTACTGTACTGTAGTGTTATACAGCGACAGACCTGTGCCCACCAGTACTGTACCGCAGTTTGTAAGGATACTATCTAGAGCTGTATGACTGTGTTTTGGACGTGGGTAGTTTGACACTGCCAGCGTGACACTGCACTGACACCCCTGAGGGAACAGTGATAATTTTGGACTGATTTGTCCTCCCATGTCGGTGCAGTGAGGCGGCTGCTGGCTTTGAGTGTGGGATACAGGAGTAGAGCCCGTAGTGTATATCAGACTGCGGTCGGCCGGCCGACCAGGTTACAATCACAAGAGGCACTCGGCTCGTCCTGTCTGTGCTGTCCCTAAAATCGGTTTCCTGGCCTGCACTGGAATTCCCTCCCTTCGTGGTGACTCTGCTATCGCCCCTGTCTCTCTTAGTACCTAGTGTCTGTCAAAGAAAGGACTTGATGTACATCCTCAGGACTTCCCAAAGCACTTTACAGCCACCAAAGTACTTTTTCTTTTGAAGTGCAGTCGCTGTTGTAATGTAGGAAACGCAGCAGAATTTTTGCACAGCAAGATCCCACAAACAGCAGTGTGAGATATGACAACAAGTTGCATTTATATAGCGCCTTTAACGTAGTAAAACGTCCCAAGGCGCCTCACAGGAGCGATTATCAAACAAAATTTGACACCGAGCCACATAAGGAGATATTAGGACAGGTGAGGGTCAAAGAGGGAGGTTTTAAGGAGCGTCTTCGAGGAGGAGAGAGAGGCGGAGAGGTTTAGGGAGGGAATTCCAGAGCTTAGGGTCTAACCAGCTGAAGGCACGGCCGCCAATGGCGGAGCGATGAAAATCGGGGATGCGCAAGAGGCCGGAATTGGAGGAGCGCAGAGATCTCGGAGGGTTGTAGGGCTGGAGGAGGGTTCCAGAGATAGGGAGGGGGGCGAGGCCACGGAGGGATTTGAACACGAGGATGAGAATTTTAAAATCGAGGCGTTCCCGGACCGGGAGCCAATGTAGTTCAGCGAGCACAGGGGGGTGATGGGTGAACGGGACTTGGCGCGAGTTAGGAGACGGGGGCAGCAGAGATTCTGTTTTGATTGGCATTGACTGAATTGGACCCGGTCCCGCCGCGAGGGGCAGCGCCCGCCGACCCGGTCCCGCCGCGAGGGGCAGCGCCCGCCGACCCGGTCCCGCCGCGAGGGGCAGCGCCCGCCGACCCGGTCCCGCCCCGAGGGGCAGCGCCCGCCGACCCGGTCCCGCCGCGAGGGGCAGCGCCCGCCGACCCGGTCCCGCCGCGAGGGGCAGCGCCCGCCGACCCGGTCCCGCCGCGAGGGGCAGCGCCCGCCGACCCGGTCCCGCCGCGAGGGGCAGCGCCCGCCGACCCGGTCCCGCCGCGAGGGGCAGCGCCCGCCGACCCGGTCCCGCCGCGAGGGGCAGCGCCCGCCGACCCGGTCCCGCCGCGAGGGGCAGCGCCCGCCGACCCGGTCCCGCCGCGAGGGGCAGCGCCCGCCGACCCGGTCCCGCCGCGAGGGGCAGCGCCCGCCGACCCGGTCCCGCCGCGAGGGGCAGCGCCCGCCGACCCGGTCCCGCCGCGAGGGGCAGCGCCCGCCGACCCGGTCCCGCCGCGAGGGGCAGCGCCCGCCGACCCGGTCCCGCCGCGAGGGGCAGCGCCCGCCGACCCGGTCCCGCCGCGAGGGGCAGCGCCCGCCGACCCGGTCCCGCCGCGAGGGGCAGCGCCCGCCGGAGAGATGGAGAGATAATTGTTAGTGTGGTTTCCGACTGCCCTTGCCCTGACACATCGCACACCGTGCCCCGGCCGAGGCGGGCACGGTGACCTGCTCTCCCATTTCTGCCAACACTCAACAAACAGTCCAAAGTTCGCCAGTCCAGTCAACAGTCACTTGTTGTTCAGTTTTTCACTCCCTGTGCCTAACCCCCCACACCGGCCATGAGAGGTACATACTGGGATGCAGCAATTCCCTCAGCGACCAATGTTAGATACAGAGTAAAGCTCATAAGAACATAAGAAATGGGAGCAGGAGTCGGCCATCCGGCCCCTCGAGCCTGCTCCGCCATTCAACAAGATCATGGCTGATCTTCGACCTCAACTCCACTTTCCCGCCCGATCCCCGTATCCCTTGATTCCCTTAGAGTCCAAAAATCTATTGATCTCAGTCTTGAATATACTCAATGACTGAGCATCCACAGCCCTCTGAGGTAGAGAATTCCAAAGATTCACAACCCTCTGAGTGAAGAAATTCCTCCTCATCTCAGTCCTAAATGGCCGACCCCTTATCCTGAGACTATGTCCCCTAGTTCTAGACTCTCCAGCCAGGGGAAACAGCCTCTCAGCATCTACCCTGTCGAGCCCTCTCAAGAATCATATATGTTTCAATGAGATCACCTCTCGTTCTTCTAAACTCCAGAGACTATAGGCCCATTCTACTCAATCTCTCTTCATAGGACAACCCTCTCGTCCCAGGAATCAATCCAGTGAACCTTTGTTGCACCGCCTCTAAGGCAAGTATATCCTTCCTTAGATAAGGAGACCAAAACTGTACACAGTACTCCAGGTGAGGTCTCACCAAAGCCCTGTACAGTTGTAGCAAGACTTCCTTACTCTTGGACTCCAACCCCCTTGCAATAAATGCCAACATGCCATTTGCCTTCCTAATTGCCTGTTGTACCTGCATGCTAACTCTCTGTGTTTCTTGTACGAGGACACCCAAATCTCTCTCCACACCAACATTTAATAGTTTCTCACCATTTAAAAAATATTCTGTTTTTCTATTCTTCCTACCAAAGTGAATAACCTCACATTTCCCCACATTATACTCCATCTGCCACCTTCTTGCCCACTCACTTAACCTGTCGATATCCCTTTGCAGACTCTTTGTGTCCTCCTCACAGCTTACTTTCCCACCTAGCTTTGTACCGTCAGCAAACTTGAATACATTACACTCGGTCCCTTCATCTAAGTCATTAAGCACCCTCTACACTGTCCCATCAAACACTCCCAGGGCAGGTACAGCACAGGTTAGGTACAGAGTAAAGCTCCCTCTACACTGTCCCATCAAACACTCCCAGGGCAGGTACAGCACGGGTTAGATACAGAGTAAAGCTCCCTCTACACTGTCCCATCAAACACTCCCAGGGCAGGTACAGCACGGGTTAGATACAGAGTAAAGCTCCCTCTACATTGTCCCATCAAACACTCCCAGGGCAGGTACAGCACAGGTTAGATACAGAGTAAAACTCCCTCTACACTGTCCCATCAAACACTCCCAGGACAGGTACAGCATGGGTTAGATACACAGTAAAACTCCCTCTACACTGTCCCATCAAACACTCCCAGGGCAGGTACAGCACAGGTTAGATACACAGTAAAGCTCCCTCTACACTGTCCCATCAAACACTCCCAGGGCAGGTACAGCACGGGTTGGATACAGAGTAAAGCTCCCTCTACACTGTCCCATCAAACACTCCCAGGGCAGGTACAGCATGGGTTAGATACAGAGTAAAGCTCCCTCTACACTGTCCCATCAAACACTCCCAGGGCAGGTACAGCACGGGTTAGATACAGAGTAAAGCTCCCTCTACACTGTCCCGTCAAACACTCCCAGGGCAGGTACAGCACGGGTTAGATACAGAGTAAAGCTGCCTCTACACTGTCCCGTCAAACACTCCCAGGGCAGGTACTGCACGGGTTAGATACAGAGTAAAGCTCCCTCTACACTGTCCCATCAAACACTCCCAGGGCAGGTACAGCACGGGTTAGATACAGAGTAAAGCTCCCTCTACACTGTCCCATCAAACACTCCCAGGGCAGGTACAGCACGGGTTAGATACAGAGTAAAGCTCCCTCTACACTGTCCCATCAAACACTCCCAGGGCAGGTACAGCACGGGTTGGATACAGAGTAAAGCTCCCTCTACACTGTCCCATCAAACACTCCCAGGGCAGGTACAGCACGGGTTAGATACAGAGGAAAGCTCCCTCTACACTGTCCCATCAAACACTCCCAGGGCAGGTACAGCACGGGTTAGATACAGAGTAAAGCTCCCTCTACACTGTCCCATCAAACACTCTCCCAGGGCAGGTACAGCATGGGTTAGATACAGAGTAAAGCTCCCTCCACACTGTCCCATCAAACACTCACAGGGCAGGTACAGCATGGGTGAGATACAGAGTAAAACTCCCACTACACTGTCCCAACAAACACTCCCAGGGCAGGTACAGCACGGGTTAGATACAGAGTAAAGCTCCCTCTACACTGTCCCATCAAACACTCCCAGGGCAGGTACAGCACGGGTTAGATACAGAGTAAAGCTCCCTCTACACTGTCCCATCAAACACTCCCAGGGCAGGTACAGCACGGGTTAGATACAGAGTAAAGCTCCCTCTACACTGTCCCATCAAACACTCCCAGGGCAGGTACAGCACGGGTTAGATACAGAGTAAAGCTCCCTCTACACTGTCCCATCAAACACTCTCCCAGGGCAGGTACAGCATGGGTTAGATACAGAGTAAAGCTCCCTCTACACTGTCCCATCAAACACTCACAGGGCAGGTACAGCATGGGTTAGATACAGAGTAAAACTCCCACTACACTGTCCCAACAAACACTCCCAGGGCAGGTACAGCACGGGTTAGATACAGAGTAAAGCTCCCTCTACACTGTCCCATCAAACACTCCCAGGGCAGGTACAGCACGGGTTAGATACAGAGTAAAGCTCCCTCTACACTGTCCCATCAAACACTCCCAGGGCAGGTACAGCACGGGTTAGATACAGAGTGAAGCTCCCTCTACACTGTCTCATCAAACACTCACAGGGCAGGTACAGCACGGGTTAGATACAGAGTAAAGCTCCCTCTACACTGTCCCATCAAACACTCACAGGGCAGGTACAGCATGGGTTAGATACAGAGTAAAGCTCCCTCTACACTGTCCCATTCAAACACTCCCAGGGCAGGTACAGCACGGGTTAGATACAGAGTAAAGCTCCCTCTACACTGTCCCATCAAATACTCCCAGGGCAGGTACATCACGGGTTAGATACAGAGTAAAGCTCCCTCTACACTGTCCCATCAAACACTCCCAGGGCAGGTTCAGCACGGGTTAGATGCAGAGTAAAGCTCCCTCTACACTGTCCCGTCAAACACTCCCAGGGCAGGTACAGCACGGGTTAGATACAGAGTAAAGCTCCCTCTACACTGTCCCATCAAACACTCCCAGGGCAGGGACAGCACGGGTTAGATACAGAGTAAAGCTCCCTCTACACTGTCCCATCAAACACTCCCAGGGCAGGTACATCACGGGTTAGATACAGAGTAAAGCTCCCTCTACACTGTCCCATCAAACACTCCCAGGGCAGGTTCAGCATGGGTTAGATACAGAGTAAAGCTCCCTCTACACTGTCCCATCAAACACTCCCAGGGCAGGTACAGCACGGGTTAGATACAGAGTAAAGCTCCCTCTACACTGTGCCATCAAACACTCCCAGGGCAGGTACAGCATGGGTTAGATACAGAGTAAAGCTCCCTCTACACTGTCCCATCAAACACTCCCAGGGCAGGTACAGCACGGGTTAGATACAGAGTAAAGCTCCCTCTACACTGTCCCATCAAACACTCCCAGGGCAGGTACAGCACGGGTTAGATACAGAGTAAAGCTCCCTCTACACTGTCCCATCAAACACTCCCAGGGCAGGTACAGCATGGGTTAGATACAGAGTAAAGCTCCCTCTACACTGTCCCATCAAACACTCCCAGGGCAGGTACAACACGGGTTAGATACAGAGTAAAGCTCCCTCTACACTGTCCCATCAAACACTCCCAGGGCAGGTACAGCATGGGTTAGATACAGAGTAAAGCTCCCTCTACACTGTCCCATCAAACACTCCCAGGGCAGGTACAACACGGGTTAGATACAGAGTAAAGCTCCCTCTACACTGTCCCATCAAACACTCCCAGGGCAGGTACAGCATGGGTTAGATACAGAGTAAAGCTCCCTCTACACTGTCCCATCAAACACTCCCAGGGCAGGTACAACACGGGTTAGATACAGAGTAAAGCTCCCTCTACACTGTCCCATCAAACACTCCCAGGGCAGGTACAGCACGGGTTAGATACAGAGTAAAGCTCCCTCTACACTGTCCCATCAAACACTCCCAGGGCAGGTACAGCACGGGTTAGATACAGAGTAAAGCTCCCTCTACACTGTCTATATGTACAGGAGCTAACGTTGAGACACACACGGGCCGTACAGTGCCAGATGGCAGTGAGTCATTTCATGGTGCCCACTGTGTACTGTACGCATACAGGAACTGGCACTGAGACACACACACAGGCCGTGCCAGACAGGAGTCGATCGTTCCCACACGTCTGTTGCATGAAAGCCAGGGCTTTGCACTTAAGTGGAAACAAGGAGAAGCACGAAGCGTTCCCTTTCCCAGAGAGGTGACCCCTGGCAGCGGAGGAGTCAAGGACGAGTGATGCCCTCGTCGGAGCTCTCTCTCTGTTTGAAAGCAACACACAGCTGCCACCTCCCAGCCCTCACATTATCACTGAGCGTTGTGGGACTCGCAGGAGGGGACTGAGTTCGACAAACAAAGGACAGGTGTTGCCCTCGGCTGGCTTATCTAAATATGGCATTATGTTCCTATTCATAAGACCACAGGAGCGTGTGAGGGATATGCCTGCAGGAAGGACCAGGAGACACATCAACGTGACCCAGTAGTCCAGGGGCTACAGTGACTCCACTTCAAGTCGTACTTCGTTGGCCGTGAAGAACTTTGGGACGTCTTGAGGTCGTGAAAGGCGCTATATAAACGCAAGTCCTTTTCTTCGAATCCTTGTAGTAATGCGTCCGCCAGCTCCTCGCGTTGCCAACTCTGGTCGGACATATTCCTGGAGGTTTCGTCACATGACCTCCCGCCTCGAACCGCCTCGCCTCCACTCTCCCGCCATTGGTCCATCCTCCAGGCGCCCACGGCCAATTGGAAAGCGAACAGACTCTTCGTTACCCAATTGTCCGCCTGTCTTTCCTCCATCTCCAATTTTTTTATAACAAATAAGTGTGAAAATGTTCAAAGAGAATGAAAGAAAGCCCAAATCCTTTTAATGCGCCCGATGATTTTTCCTCCCGGGTTTTGCCTGCAGCAAGTAACCTGGAGATTCATCTTTCATTCCTGGAGACTCCGGACCAATCCTGGAGGGTTGGCAACTCCCCTCCCAACTGCCCACTAGTGTAGCAACAGAACTTGAGGTCAAACGAGTCCCTTTTATTTCCCCCCCCCCCCCACCCCCCGAAGACCAGCCCCATCCAGCAACCGTTTCCCTCGACTCCCGGCCGAGCACGAAGCAGAAGGAGCCTTTGGGAGCAGGCCCGAGACTTGACCGTTTGGCCTGCTCCACACTCCACTTGCCGTCGCTGACGAGCTGGGCTGCGAGACGTGTTCCAGTAGGCCTTTGGCAGCTAGGAATCGGCCCCTCCTGTTGGATTAGTTGCCGGGCGGGGAGGGGAGGGGGAAGCAAGCTGCTCCCTCGTTCTTTGGCTCGTCCATTGGCGGCCTATCTCTCCTCCGCACCGATTAAACACGGTGCCGATTAAACACGGCCTGTCAACAAATAAATTTCAGCCCCATCAACGCTCGATCCAAAGCCTGACCAGAATTGGGGAACAAGTGGTGACAAAAGTAAGAGTTTTGCTTTGTTTGAACGCTAGGCTTTAAAATTGAGGCAAGTCCTTCGCTGAGTACAAGATGGCGGAGCAGCCATTTTGTACCTTAGCTGTGCGAACTCAGCAGAGTCCTTGGTCACAAGTGAAAGGGTCCCCTTGGACTGAAGCTTCCTGATCAAAACGTTCACATTCGCAGCTTTGGCAGATGAATGTGCAGTTCCCCAATTGCTGTCCAGCCTGGCTGGATTGCAGGAAGGGATGGGCCCTCTTCCCCATTGTGTTTACCCACCGTGTGAGCCATTAATATTTTGCTTTCTCGAATTCTGCTCCGCTTCGGAGGAGCTCGCTGAATCTTCGAACAGAAGGAGGTCATTCGGCCCATCGGCCTCCGTGCCCTCTCTCTAAAAGAGCTCTGCCTTTAGTCCCAATTCCCCAACACCTTTATAACTTTTTCTTTAGCAAATACGTCTCAATTTCCCTTTTAAAAGGGATTTTGGATCCTCCCTCCCTGTTTCATTCATGGGATGTGGGCATCGCTGGTAAGGCCGGCATTTATTGCCCATCCCAAATCACCCTCGAGAAGGTGGTGGTGAGCCGCCGCCTTGAACCTCTGCAGTCCGTGCGTAGCGAGATTTTACAACTGAGTGGCTTGCTAGGCCATTTCAGAGGGCGATTAAGAATCAACCACATTGCTGTGGGTCTGGAGTCACATATCGGCCAGACCGGGTAAGGACGGCAGGTTTCCTTTCCTAAAGGGCATTAGTGAACCAGATGGGTTTTTACGACAATCCGATAGTTTCATGGCCACTATTATTAATACTAGCTTTTTATTCCAGATTTTATTTAATTAATTGAATTTTAAATTCCCATGGCAGGATTTGAACTCATGACTTTGGCTTATAAGTCCAGGCCTCTGGATTACTAGTCCAGTAACATAACCACTAGGCTACCGTACCCTGATCTGGTCAGTCATTCCAGGTCTTAACAACCCTCTGCGTTTTTAAAAAAAAAATTAAAATCTCTCCCGTCATTCCTTTGGTGAGAAGCTTAAATGTCTGCCCTCTAGTTCCTGACTCACTGACCAGTGGGAATAGTTTTTCCCGATTTACTTCATCGCGGTTCCTTGGTATTTTGAACCCCTCTATCGGATCTCAGTTCTAATGAAAAGAGCCGCAGTTTCTCCAATCCCTCCCCATATCTGAAGCCTCTCATGGCTGGGATCACCTTGGTGAATCTGATCTGCCCCCTCTCCATGGCCTTGACGCCATGGAATATGGCGTCCAAAGATGGGCACGGTCTTCTAACCAATGATGGGTCAATGCTACCTCCTTTCTTTTGTTCTCTGTGCCCTTGTTTGTGAAACCTGGCATCCCATAAACTTTGTTGTTACAGTTTCATTAACTTGTCCGACCCCTCGTGCAGAGCTGTGTGCCTGAACCCCCGAACTCTCTCAGCTCTTTACCTCTGTTTCAAAAAAAAACCAGATGATCGGGTCATTATCACGTTGCTGTTTGTGGGATCTTGCTGTGCGCAAATTGGCTGCCGCGTTCCCTAAGTTACAACAGTGACTGCACTTCCATTGATTGTAAAGCGCTTTGGGATGTCCTGAGGTCGTGAAAGGCGCTATACAAATGCAATTCTGTCTTTCTTTCTGATGGCTAAACGGCCCATGTTTAGCGAAGAAACACGCATGTGTGTGTGTGCACATGGGATCTTTGTATACGTGTACATCTGTTTCATTGGTGTGTTTGTCAGTGTACACGCATCTTTGCGTGTCTGAAGGCGTGTGTAGATTGCATGTACCTGCGTGTCTGATTGCATGAGTGTGCGCATGGTTGAGTGAAGTCTTGTGTGTGTGACTGAGTGCCTGTGTGTGTTCCGTGTGCACACATTTGTGTTTGTATGTGTCTGCACATGTGTACGTGCTCTCACACGGCTGTCTGTGTTTGCATCAATGTCTGTCCTTGTGTGATTTTCTGTCTGTGGGTGTGAATGTATTAGTATGAGTGTATCAGTGTGTAACAATGGATGTGTGGCTGTGAGTGTGTCAGTAGAAGTGAGTGTGAGGGCGTCATTGTGAGTGTGTCTATGCTGGTGCAGTGTGTATATGTATGAGTGTGTGTACATGAACGTCAATGTGTGGATGTAGTGAGTGAGGATGTGTGTCAGTGGGCGGGTGTAGTATGAGTGTGTCAGTGTGCGGGTGTGGTATGAGTGTGTCAGTGTGCGGGTGTGGTATGAGTGTGTCAGTGTGCGGGTGTGGTATGAGTGTGTCAGTGTGCGGGTGTGGTATGAGTGTGTCAGTGTGCGGGTGTGGTATGAGTGTGTCAGTGTGCGGGTGTGGTGCGGGTGTGGTATGAGTGTGTCAGCGGGCGGGTGTGGTATGAGTGTGTCAGCGGGCGGGTGTGGTATGAGTGTGTCAGCGGGCGGGTGTGGTATGAGTGTGTCAGCGTGCGGGTGTGGTATGAGTGTGTCAGTGGGCGGGTGTGGTATGAGTGTGTCAGTGGGCGGGTGTGGTATGAGTGTGTCAGTGTGCGGGTGTGGTATGAGTGTGTCAGCGGGCGGGTGCGGTATGAGTGTGTCAGCGGGCGGGTGCGGTATGAGTGTGTCAGTGGGCGGGTGCGGTATGAGTGTGTCAGTGGGCGGGTGCGGTATGAGTGTGTCAGTGGGCGGGTGCGGTATGAGTGTGTCAGTGGGCGGGTGCGGTATGAGTGTGTCAGTGTGCGGGTGCGGTATGAGTGTGTCAGTGTGCGGGTGTGGTATGAGTGTGTCAGTGGGCGGGTGCGGTATGAGTGTGTCAGCGGGCGGGTGCGGTATGAGTGTGTCAGCGGGCGGGTGCGGTATGAGTGTGTCAGTGTGCGGGTGCGGTATGAGTGTGTCAGTGGGCGGGTGTAGTATGAGTGTGTCAGTGGGCGGGTGCGGTATGAGTGTGTCAGTGGGCGGGTGCGGTATGAGTGTGTCAGTGGGCGGGTGCGGTATGAGTGTGTCAGTGGGCGGGTGCGGTATGAGTGTGTCAGTGGGCGGGTGCGGTATGAGTGTGTCAGTGGGCGGGTGCGGTATGAGTGTGTCAGCGGGCGGGTGCGGTATGAGTGTGTCAGTGGGCGGGTGCGGTATGAGTGTGTCAGTGGGCGGGTGCGGTATGAGTGTGTCAGTGGGCGGGTGCGGTATGAGTGTGTCAGTGGGCGGGTGCGGTATGAGTGTGTCAGCGGGCGGGTGCGGTATGAGTGTGTCAGTGGGCGGGTGCGGTATGAGTGTGTCAGCGGGCGGGTGCGGTATGAGTGTGTCAGCGGGCGGGTGCGGTATGAGTGTGTCAGCGGGCGGGTGCGGTATGAGTGTGTCAGCGGGCGGGTGCGGTATGAGTGTGTCAGCGGGCGGGTGCGGTATGAGTGTGTCAGCGGGCGGGTGCGGTATGAGTGTGTCAGCGGGCGGGTGCGGTATGAGTGTGTCAGTGGGCGGGTGCGGTATGAGTGTGTCAGTGGGCGGGTGCGGTATGAGTGTGTCAGTGGGCGGGTGCGGTATGAGTGTGTCAGTGGGCGGGTGCGGTATGAGTGTGTCAGTGTGCGGGTGCGGTATGAGTGTGTCAGTGTGCGGGTGCGGTATGAGTGTGTCAGTGGGCGGGTGTGGTATGAGTGTGTCAGTGGGCGGGTGCGGTATGAGTGTGTCAGTGGGCGGGTGCGGTATGAGTGTGTCAGTGTGCGGGTGCGGTATGAGTGTGTCAGTGGGCGGGTGCGGTATGAGTGTGTCAGTGGGCGGGTGCGGTATGAGTGTGTCAGTGGGCGGGTGCGGTATGAGTGTGTCAGTGTGCGGGTGCGGTATGAGTGTGTCAGTGGGCGGGTGCGGTATGAGTGTGTCAGTGGGCGGGTGCGGTATGAGTGTGTCAGCAGGCGGGTGCGGTATGAGTGTGTCAGCGGGCGGGTGTGGTATGAGTGTGTCAGTGGGCGGGTGCGGTATGAGTGTGTCAGTGGGCGGGTGCGGTATGAGTG
This sequence comes from Heptranchias perlo, assembly GCF_035084215.1. Taxonomy (NCBI): domain Eukaryota; kingdom Metazoa; phylum Chordata; class Chondrichthyes; order Hexanchiformes; family Hexanchidae; genus Heptranchias; species Heptranchias perlo. The sequence goes on along the minus strand of NC_090344.1, from coordinate 32,972,246 downwards.
TGTCAGTGGGCGGGTGTAGTATGAGTGTGTCAGTGGGCGGGTGCGGTATGAGTGTGTCAGTGGGCGGATGTGGTGAGTGGGTTTAAAATCCTGGAACTCCCTTCCTAACAGCACTGTGGGAGAACCTTCACCACACGGACTGCAGCGGTTCAAGAAGGCGGCTCACCACCACCTTCTCAAGGGGCAATTAGGGATGGGCAATAAATGCCGGCCTCGCCAGCGACGCCCACATCCCATGAACAAATTTTTTTTAAAGTATGGGGGTGTAGTGAGTGCGTCAGTATGGGGGGTAGTGAGTGCGGGTTCATTGTGGGTGTGAGTGTGTCAGTAGGGGGTTTCAGTGTGGGTGTGAGTGTGTCAGGGGGTTTCAGTGTGGGTGTGAGTGTGTCAGTAGGGGGTTTCACTGTGGGTGTGAGTGTGTCAGTAGAGGGTTTCAGTGTGGGCGTGAGTGAGTCAGTAGGGGGTTTCAGTGTGGGTGTGAGTGTGTCAGTAGGGGGTTTCAGTGTGGGTGTGAGTGTGTCAGTAGGGGGTTTCAGTGTGGGTGTGAGTGTGTCAGGGGGTTTCAGTGTGGGTGTGAGTGTGTCAGTAGGGGGTTTCACTGTGGGTGTGTGTGTCAGTAGGGGGTTTCACTGTGGGTGTGTGTGTCAGTAGGGGGTTTCAGTGTGGGTGTGAGTGTGTCAGGGGGTTTCAGTGTGGGTGTGAGTGTGTCAGTAGGGGGTTTCAGTGTGGGTGTGAGTGTGTCAGTAGGGGGTTTCAGTGTGGGTGTGAGTGTGTCAGGGGGTTTCAGTGTGGGTGTGAGTGTGTCAGTAGGGGGTTTCAGTGTGGGTGTGAGTGTGTCAGGGGGTTTCAGTGTGGGTGTGAGTGTGTCAGTAGGGGGTTTCACTGTGGGTGTGTGTGTCAGTAGGGGGTTTCAGTGTGGGTGTGAGTGTGTCGGGGTTTCAGTGTGGGTGTGAGTGTGTCAGTAGGGGGTTTCAGTGTGGGTGTGAGTGTGTCAGTAGGGGGTTTCAGTGTGGGTGTGAGTGTGTCAGGGGGTTTCAGTGTGGGTGTGATTGTGTCAGTAGGGGGTTTCAGTGTGGGTGTGAGTGTGTCAGTAGGGGGTTTCATTGTGGGTGTGAGTGTGTCAGTAGGGGGTTTCAGTGTGGGTGTGAGTGTGTCATTAGGTGGTTTCAGTGTGGGTGTGAGTGTGTCAGTAGGGGGTTTCACTGTGGGTGTGAGTGTGTCAGTAGGGGGTTTCAGTGTGGGTGTGAGTGTGTCAGTAGGGGGTTTCAGTGTGGGTGTGAGTGTGTCAGTAGGGGGTTTCACTGTGGGTGTGAGTGTGTCAGTAGGGGGTTTCACTGTGGGTGTGAGTGTGTCAGTAGGGGGTTTCAGTGTGGGTGTGAGTGTGTCAGTAGGGGGTTTCAGTGTGGGTGTGAGTGTGTCAGTAGGGGGTTTCAGTGTGGGTGTGAGTGTGTCAGTAGGGGGTTTCAGTGTGGGTGTGAGTGTGTCAGGGGGTTTCAGTGTGGGTGTGAGTGTGTCAGGGGGTTTCAGTGTGGGTGTGAGTGTGTCACGGGGTTTCAGTGTGGGTGTGAGTGTGTCAGGGGGTTTCAGTGTGGGTGTGAGTGTGTCAGTAGGGGGTTTCAGTGTGGGTGTGAGTGTGTCAGGGGGTTTCAGTGTGGGTGTGAGTGTGTCAGTAGGGGGTTTCAGTGTGGGTGTGAGTGTGTCAGGGGGTTTCAGTGTGGGTGTGAGTGTGTCAGTAGGGGGTTTCAGTGTTTGTGTGAGTGTGTCAGGGGGTTTCAGTGTGGGTGTGAGTGTGTCAGTAGGGGGTTTCAGTGTATGTGTCAGTCGGGGGTTTCAGTGTGGGTGTGAGTGTGTCAGGGGGTTTCAGTGTGGGTGTGAGTGTGTCAGTCGGGGGTTTCAGTGTGGGCGTGAGTGTGTCAGTAGGGGGTTTCAGTGTGGGTGTGAGTGTGTCAGTAGGGGGTTTCAGTGTGGGTGTGAGTGTGTCAGTAGGGGGTTTCACTGTGGGTGTGAGTGTGTCAGTAGGGGGTTTCAGTGTGGGTGTGAGTGTGTCAGTAGGGGGTTTCAGTGTGGGTGTGAGTGTGTCATTAGGGGGTTTCAGTGTGGGGTGTGGTGTAGTGAGAGTGTGTCAGTGTGGGGTGTAGTGAGAGTGTGTCAGTGTGGGGTGCCGTGTGAGTGTGTCAGGAAGCAGGTGTCGTGTGAGTGTGTCAGGGAGCAGGTGTCGTGTGAGTGTGTCAGGAAGCAGGTGTAGTGAGTGTGTGTCAGAGTGGGGTGTGGTGTGTGTCAGTATGGGGTGCGGTGTGTGTGTATCAGTGTGAGTGTGTCAGTGTGGGCTGCGGTGTAGTGAAAGTGTGTCAGTGTGGGGTGTAGTGAGAGTGTGTCAGTATGGGGTGCGGTGTGTGTGTATCGGTGTGAGTGTGTCAGGAAGCAGGTGTAGTGAGAGTGTGTCAGTGTGAGTGTGTCAGTAAGCAGGTGTAGTGTGAGTGTGTGAGTGTGTGGTGTAGTGAGAGTGTGTCAGTGTAGGGTGCGGTGGAGTGAGAGTGTGTCAGTGTGAGTGTGTCAGTAAGCAGGTGTAGTGTGAGTGTGTCAGTGTGTGGTGTAGTGAGAGTGTGTCAGTGTGTGTGTCAGGAAGCAGATGTAGTGTGAGTGTGTCAGTAAGCAGGTGTAGTGTGAGTGTGTCAGTGTGAGTGTGTCAGTGTGAGTGTGTCAGTGTGAGTGTGTCAGTGTGTGGTGTAGTGAGAGTGTGTCAGTGTGAGTGTGTCAGTAAGCAGGTGTAGTGAGAGTGTGTCAGTGTGGGGTGTAGTGAGAGTGTGTCAGTGTGAGTGTGTCAGTAAGCAGGTGTAGTGAGAGTGTGTCAGTGTGTGGTGTAGTGAGAGTGTGTCAGTGTGTGGTGTAGTGAGAGTGTGTCAGTGTGGGGTGTAGTGAGAGTGTGTGATGTGATTCCCTCTGACTGACCAGTGCCCTCAGACTCCCCGACTCTCGCCTTGCCCTGGGCCCCAGCGATGTCTCCACTCCGTGCCAGAGACTCGGCAGCTCTCCGGCCTGGGCTTGATGCCGCGTTTCACTCTCCGTCTCGCTCCCCTGATAAAGGCCTTGTTTCTCCGTGGGAATCTTCCATCGATTGATTACGAGGAGCCCTGACCCTAGTGACCCTTCGATTGGTGACACCCAGGCCCCTGAGCACATGGGGCCGGGCCGAGGCCTCTCCAGATTCTTTGCTCTGCCGCTCCGTGCACTCTCCCTGATCTCTCCCTCTCATCTCCCCACTCCGCTCCAAATCATCTGCCCTAAAACAGCGCTGTGATGATGACCAGATAATCTGTTTTAAGTGATGTTGGTCCAGGACACCGGGGAGAACTCCCCCTGCTCTTCTTCGAAATGGTGCTGTGGGATCTTTTACATCCACCTGAGAGGGCCTCGGTTTAACGTCTCATCCGAAAGACGGCATCTCCGACCGCGCAGCGCTCCCTCAGTACTGCAGTGTGAGTGTCGGCCCCTGAATTACGTGCTTCAGTCTCTGGAGTGGGACTTGAATTCGTGACCTTCTGACTCAGAGGCGAGAGTGCTGCCCGCTGACGCCAGAAGTTGAGACTCATCGCTGCTGCCACGTTCTTTCCTGGCACCTCAAATCCAGGGACCTCTTCGCCTCCCTCCACCTTCCCGTCCTCCTGCAATCTTTTAAAAGCCCAAGCTACTCATGGCCAATTCGCCCCAATCTTTCAAGCTTGCTGGTGTCCAAACCAATCCTTCCCCTTGGATTGTCAGTTATTTTTTTCAAGAAGCTTCACGTCTGTTCTCCCTTGACGTCCTATGTGACTCTGAGATCAGCTTCCGATCTCATATTCACTCCATCACCAAGACCGCCCACTTCCACCTCTGTAACATCGCCCGTCTCCGCCCCTGCCTCAGCTCATCTGCTGCTGAAACCCTCGTCCGTGCCTTTACCACCTCCAGACTGGACTATTCCAATGATCTCCTCTCCGGCCTCCCATCTTCCATCCTCCGTAAACTTCAGCTCATCCAAAGTTCTGCTGCCCCGTGTCCTAACTCGCGCCGAGTCCCGTTCACCCCCTGTGCTCGCTGACCTACATTGAGTCCCGGTCCGGGAACGCCTCGATTTTAAAATTCTCATCCTTGTGTTCAAATCCCTCCATGGCCGCGACCCTCCCTATCTCTGTGACCTCCTCCAGCCCTACAACCCTCTGAGATCTCTGCGCTCCTCCAATTCTGGCCTCTTGCGCATCCCCGATTTTCATCGCTCCACCATTGGCGGCCGTGCCTTCAGCTGCCTAGGCCCTAAGCTCTGGAATTCCCTCCCTCAACCTCTCCTCCTTAAAGACCCTCCTTAAAACCTACCTCCTTGACCAAGCTTTTGGTCACCTGTCCTAATATCTCGTTACGTGGCTCGGTGTCAAATTTTGTTTGATAATCGCTCCTGTGAAGCACCTTGGGACGTTATAGGCGCTATATAAATGCACGTTGGTGGTGTTGTGTCTGAGAAATGGTGCTGAGGCCTCGATCTGAGGGAACGCTCGGCTCTGACCGCAGGGTGCTGACCTTTGACCGTTTGTGTGTGTTTCAGCATGCGTCCCCAGCGTCACTGTGGCATCCTGTGGTTGACCTCGCTGCTGGCGTTTCGGCTGACAGCGCAGCGGGCGGAGGGGAACCGGACCGTGTTGCCGGCGGCTTTTCTCCGGGACCTACTGGATCGCTACGGGGACAATGAGGCCCTGGCGCTCCACCAGCTGAAGGCTCTCCTCAACCGCCTGGACGTGGGCGTGGGCAGCGCCAGGATGCCGCCCGGGCCGGGCACTGCTAACCTTTCCAAGGTGAGGGTTCGACTGCCGCCCGCCCACTCACCCTCCGCCAACTTCTATTCCGATGCTTTCCTCCGCCCTCCGAACACTTGAGCTCATCCCAAACTCTGTTGCCCCGTCTCCTAACTCGCGCCAAGTCCCGTTCACCCATCACCCCCCCCTGTCATCGCTGACCTACATTGGGCTCCCGGTCCTGCACTCTTCCGAACTTCAGTCCACCCAGTGCCCTCTCTCCCACGCTGAGTCCCGCTGACCGGTTCCCTGAGCCCCAGTCAATCTTCTTCATAATCCTCGGCCTTGCTTTTGAATTTCTCTCCGGCCTCGCCCTGCCTCATGGGAGCGATCTCCTGCAGCCTGTCTCTGGATTGCTGCTTCTCTCCAGTTCCCTCCGTGCCCCCCAACAGAGGTTGAGTGTCATTCGTCGCGCTCCTGACCCCCTCCCCAGGTATTCTCTCCCCGAACCATCTCCCAACCTGCCCTCGACAGCCTCCCAAACGTCTTGGGATCGTTGTCTTGGTGTCTCCCCAACTCCGGCCCGCCCGAAATGACACGGGACTCCTTCCCCACCGTTTCTTCAACCTCGTCTGCCTCGTCCTCCTCTCTCTCACCCCCTCCCCCAAGACAAGACTGAGAAAAATGAATAGCCTTCCCGTAGCCTGCAAAGGGGAGGGGGATGGGGAAAGGGAAAGGGGAGGGGGGAAGGGAGGGGTTGGGGAGGGGGGAGGATGGAGAGGGAGGAGGGGGATGGGAGGGGTTGGGGAGGGAGGAGGGGGATGGAAGGGTTTGGGGAGGGAGGAGGGGGATGGGAAGGTTGGGGAGGGAGGAGGGGGATGGGAAGGGTTGGGGAGGGGGATGGGAAGGGTTGGGGAGGGAGGAGGGGGATGGGAAGGGTTGGGGAGGGGGATGGGAATGGGAGGGGTTGGGGAGGGAGGAGGGGAATGGGAGGGGTTGGGGAGGGAGGAGGGGAATGGGAGGGGTTGGGAGGAGGGAGGGGTTGGGGAGGGGGATGGGAATGGGAGGGGTTGGGGAGGGAGGAGGGGAATGGGAGGGGGTTGGGGAGGGAGGAGGGGGTTGGGGAGGGAGGAGGTGTTTGGGGAGGAGGAGGGGGTTGGGAGGGAAGAGGAGGGGGATGGAAGGGGTTGGGGAGGAGGAGGTTGGGAGGGGTTGGGGAGGGGAGGGAAAGGAAAGGAGTGGGAGGAAAGGGGAGGATGATGGAGATGGAAGGAAGGGGGGGAGATGGAGAGGGAAAGGAGTGGGAGGGGAAAGAAAGGGGAGGGGGAGCGAGAGGGTGAGAGAGGGGCGGAGGGGTACTGGAGGGGAGAGGGGCGGGGGTGCGGGAGGGGAGAGGGGAGAGGGGCGGGAGGAGAGAGGGGTGGGGGGTTGCGGCAGGGGCGGGGGTGTTGAGGGGAGAGAGGTGGGGGGTGCTGGAAGGGACAGGGGAGGGGAGGGGGTGCGAGAGGACAGGGGGGGAGGGGAGAAAGAGTGAGCAGAATGTGGGGAAAAGATGAGGGAGAAGGAGCCAGGGTCTGGTCACTGGGCTGGGGAATGAGGCCGACACACCGGGGAGTAAATGAGGAGTGACTTCAGCGATGTGTCCTCTCCCCTTTCAGTGCTTCTCTTCCTCCGAGCTGTTCACAGCCCACAACCTGAACAACAGCAGCAGAATAGACGGTGCGGCCTTCAGGCAGTTCTGTCCCACCATCCTGCAGCAGCTGGAGAGCGGGGCCTGTGCGGGAGAAAACCAGGAGGACGAGGAGGACGAGGAGACTCCGGACATGAAGCCCAGTCCCACTGAGGGTAGGCCATCGTCACTCTTACACAGCCCAACCCGAGCAGACTCACCCGCGCTGGGCTCCACCCTGACACAGCAAACACGACAAGGCAACTCCCCCTTTGTCGCTCCCTCTCAGGCCCCCTCCCCCACTTTGTCGCTCCCTCTCGGGCCCCCCCCCCCCCCAACTTTGTCGCTCCCTCTCGGGCCCCCTCCCCCACTTTTGTCGCTCCCTCTCTCAGGCCCCCCCCCCCTTTGTCGCTCCCTCTCGGGCCCCCCCCCCCCTTTGTCGCTCCCCTCTCGGGCCCCCTCCCCCCCTTTGTCGCTCCCTCTCGGGCCCCCCCCCCCCTTTGTCGCTCCCTCTCGGGCCCCCCCCCCTTTGTCGCTCCCTCTCGGGCCCCCCCCCCTTTGTCGCTCCCTCTCGGCCCCCCCCCCCCTCCCTTTGTCGCTCCCTCTCGGGGGCCCCCCCCCCCCCCCCTCCCTTTGTCGCTCCCTCTCGGGGCCCCCCCCCCCCCCCTCCCTTTGTCGCTCCCTCTCGGGGGCCCCCCCCCCCCCCCCCCTCCCTTTGTCGCTCCCTCTCAGGCCCCCCCCCCCCCGACTTTGTCGCTCCCTCTCGGGGGCCCCCCCCCCCCCTCCCTTTGTCGCTCCCTCTCGGGGGCCCCCCCCCCCCCCTCCCTTTGTCGCTCCCTCTCGGGCCCCCCCCACTTTGTCGCTCCCTCTCGGGGGCCCCCCCCCCCTCCCTTTGTCGCTCCCTCTCGGGGCCCCCCCCCCCCCCTCCCTTTGTCGCTCCCTCTCGGGCCCCCCCCACTTTGTCGCTCCCTCTCGGGGGCCCCCCCCCCCACTTTGTCGCTCCCTCTCGGGGGGCCCCCCCCCCCCCTCCCTTTGTCGCTCCCTCTCGGGCCCCCCCACTACTTTGTCGCTCCCTCTCGGGGGCCCCCCCCCCCCACTTTGTCGCTCCCTCTCGGGGGCCCCCCCCCCCCCTCCCTTTGTCGCTCCCTCTCGGGCCCCCCCCACTTTGTCGCTCCCTCTCGGGGGCCCCCCCCCCCACTTTGTCGCTCCCTCTCGGGGGCCCCCCCCCCCCACTTTGTCGCTCCCTCTCGGGGGCCCCCCCCCCCCTCCCTTTGTCGCTCCCTCTCGGGCCCCCCCCACTTTGTCGCTCCCTCTCGGGGGCCCCCCTCCCCTTTGTCGCTCCCCCTCGGGCTCCCCCCCAACTTTATCGCTCCCCCTCGGGCCCCCCCCCCCCACCTTTATCGCTCCCTCTCGGGGGCCCCCCCCCCCCCACCCTCGTCGCTCCCTCTCCCCCTCCCCCCACCCCCTCGCCGCTCCCTCTCCCCCCTCGGCACCCTGTGGGGGTTGGGAGGGCGACGAACCAGCCCAGCGCTCCCACCCTCGATCGACTGGCTTCCTGCCGGCAATCGCTTCGCGCGCACGGCAAGATCCCAGAAACAGCAACGTGATAATGACCAGTCTATCCCATTTTAGTTGAGTGACTCCCCCTGCTCTTCTTCCAATCGTGGCCGTTGGGATCTTTACGCCCACCTGAGAGGGCGGACGGGGCCTCGGTTTAAGGTCTCACCCGAAAGACGGCACCTCCGACAGGGCAGCACGCGAAGCTTCCCAGGCCTACTCGACAAGGACCTTGAAGGGTTACAGAGATGGAAAGTGAAGGCTGTGGCTCAGCGGGCAGCACTCGCGCTTCTGAGTCAGAAGGTCGTAGGTTCAAGTCCCACTCCAGAGACTCGAGGGCATAATCCGGGCTGGACACTCCTAGTGCCAGTATTGAGGGAGGTGCCGTCTTTTGGATGAGGCATTAAACCGAGGCCCCGTCTGCCCTCTCAGGTGGACGTCAAAGATCCCACGGCCACTATTGGAAGGAAGAGCAGGGGGGAGTTCTCCCCGGTGTCCTGGGCCGATATTTATCCCTCAACCAACATCACTAAAAAACCAGATGATCCGGTCATTTATCACATTGCTGTTCGTGGGGATCTTGCTGTGCGCAAATTGGCTACACTTCGAAAAGTACTTCAGCGCTTTGGGACGTCCTGTAGAATCGGGAGGTTGCTCTTGATGAAATGGCGGCCCAGTTGGGTTTTTAAATGTCGATGGAATAACCCCCACCCTCCCCGACGTCTTTCTCTCTCCACAGTGTGGGGGTTCGGGTTTGTCAGTGTGACCGTGATAAACCTCAGTTCTCTGCTTGGAGTCACCATCACGCTGTTGTGCCAGGGAAAGGCCGTTTTCCGCAGGGTGCTGACGTACTTTGTCGCGCTGGCGATCGGCACGTTGCTCTCAAACGCCATTTTGCAGCTGATCCCAGAGGTGCAGTACAATTAACGACAACAAAAAAATAAATCCTCGCTCCCCATCTCCGCGCTACTGAGATTCATCTGGGGGGGGGTGGAATTCGCAGGGTGCTGTCGGACTTTATCTTGTCGTAACTGTTTTGCCTCAACGCTCCTGAGTGTCTGGTGTGGTATCTCTGCACGGATTGTGGACAGGGGCTACGAGCACGGACCATAGCAACAGCCGACTCGCCATTACGTCCTGTCGCATGCTCTCTCAACAATAAATTGTCCCCCGGTGATATAATTGGCCACTTGAACCTGAGGGAGATGACTGGGAGTTGTGCAAGGCACTCCCTTGCACATGCTGCGTGTTATCTCGGCCTCTTACCATTAAAATTCACACCTCGTAAGGCAGTGCTGCATATCCAGTTTGGCAACGCTCGAGTGTGTGGCCAGGTCAGCACTGGCCAGGATTTGCTGAATCTTGATCTGGGCGGGTGAACAATACACCTTCTGTTACGCGTGGCCCATCTCGTCGTACAGCGGGATTCGAAAGGAGAGACTGATGCTCGTATGGCTGTTTGTATGTTTAACGCTGTAGGTTACTGCCCTCGGTGCTCAGATGTGTTGAAGCCCCCTTCGCAATGGTATTTGCGACGTTTCCGTGGGTTTCAGGCAGCTTAAGAGTCCACGTCCTGCTCCGCACCTGGTGACCACTGACCGTCCGAGCCCCAAGTATCATCAGAATTGTTACAGAAAGGTCGAGGTGGTGGGGGACGCGGTTTTGGAAAGCCCTCGCCGCCTAGAACACTTGGCGTGTGGTTCTGCCAGATGTTAGCCAGAGATTGGCCAAGCTAGAATATCCCCCATCTGAGTGAACCAGATGTTAGCCAGTGATTGGCCAAGCTAGAAGGTCCCCATCTGAATGAACCAGATGTTAGCCAGTGCTTGGCCGAGCTGGAAGGTCCCCATCTGGAATGAACCAGATGTTAGCCAGAGATTGGCCGAGCTGGAACATCCCCCATCTGGAATGAACCAGATGTTAGCCAGAGATTGGCCAAGCTAGAATATCCCCCATCTGAATGAACCAGATGTTAGCCAGTGCTTGGCCAAGCTAGAAGGTCCCCATCTGGAATGAACCAGATGTTAGCCAGAGATTGGCCGAGCTGGAACATCCCCCATCTGGAATGAACCAGATGTTAGCCAGAGATTGGCCAAGCTAGAACATCCCCATTTGGAATGAAGCAGATGTTAGCCAGAGATTGGCCAAGCTAGAAGGTCCCCGTCTGGAATGAAGCAGATGTTAGCCAGTGCTTGGCCAAGCTAGAAGGTCCTCGTTTGGAATGAACTAGATGTTAGCCAGAGATTGGCCAAGCTAGAAGGTCCCCATCTGGAATGAAGCAGATGTTAGCCAGTGCTTGGCCAAGCTAGAAGGTCCACATTTGGAATGAACCAGATGGTTAGTCAGAGATTGGCCGAGCTAGAACATCCCCCATCTGGAATGAACCAGATGTTAGCCAGTGCTTGGCCGAGCTAGAAGGTCCCCATCTGGAATAAACCTAACCCTACAGCCTACCTGCTGCTCCCCTCCTTTAGGATATGCCCAGGCTAGAGGCCTGCAAGTCCCTGGGTATTTACTTTTCCCTCCGAGATCAAAGACGAGCTCGCACCTATTGACCCCGAGATGGAGGGCAGCTCCCTTCGTCTCACTCTGGTTGTCCCGTGCGGCCTGCAGCGACTCGAGATCGACGCTGACGTTCCTCGACCCCTTTGAAGCCAGTTCCCTTTCGTTACAATTGGAGTCCTGTTCACAACATCAACTGCAAACTGTCCAGTCCCAGTTCCTTGGCCGATTATCGGGACTCTGTGACTCTGCTGCCTGAAACCCAGGGCTGTTTTTTTTTTCTCTCTCTCTGTCCTGTGATTGCAGCGGTGTGATTGCTCGAATAACAGACCCCTCCTCCGAATTGTGTGGGCCCATTGTAAATACGGCCTCTCTCCAATTGGGTTGGTTCTACAAAGGGTCACGGGTCGCAACGTCACGGGGGCGCCAATCAAAACTCGGCTCTGTCACGAGTCCTCAGTGTTCAGACTGCTCCCGCACCACTTCGGTCTAACGTGACCATCGGGTAGAGGTATGTGGCCGTCGGCCATTTTGCCGAGCCGAAACGGACCAGGAAGCTGGCCAATCCCAGCCAAGGTAGAAGTACGGAGGCTGGGAGTGGCCAAAGTGCCGTGGGTTAGGAAGAGTCAAAATCGGCCGGGTTGTCGTCTCCGACTCACCGTCCGTTGGCCACCGAGGACAGGGTCAGGCTGGGCCCGCACTGCCTACCACAGTCGACGAGCCTGGCCAAGAGCCGGCGTCTGGGCTCACGCTTGGAGCATCCGGCATTCTCTTGTGCCGGTAGGGGACCATTCCTTCGTGCCCCCTGCCGAAGCAAGGATCAGCACCTTCAGGGGAACGAGGCAGGGACCCGGTGGATGGATATATGGCCATGACCCCACGCTGGGAGAATCGGCGGAGGTAAAGGTTATTCTAGAAATCAACGGACATGGGCTAGAATACGTTCCTCGTCCTTCAGAACAATCAAAGTGGTTGCTGGCAATCTCCAGCCGCGGACCCGTCTGGAAGACGAGGCCATCTTGGATTCATTTAATGGTTTCTCCATTTTTTTTTTCTTCCTCCGTCCCCGCCCCTTTGTTCTGTCTGTCTCTGTCCCCTCCTTCCCCGGTGTGGAATTCGCGACTGGGCCTCGTCCTCGCCTGGGCCTGTCGGGTCGGGCAGTCTGGGGCTATGGTTTTCTGTGTGTGTCGGTCATCTCACTCTGCTCCCTGGTCGGGGCCAGCGTAGTGCCATTCATGAGAAGAACCTTTTACAAGAGGCTGCTACTCTTCTTCATTGCCCTGGCCATCGGCACCCTCTACTCTAACGCCCTCTTTCAGCTCATCCCGGAGGTACCGTGATCCTTCCTGATTCGCCGAGCGTCAGCGGTGCATGGAGAGAGTGCTTTCAGGTCGAAGGCCCCCGTCTGTCTTTGTTTGCTCGCCGAACTCTTCCCTGATCCAAGATACAACTGGCGATCAAAGTCGTCTCGATCGGCAAGCCCGCCCTCCGCCTTAAACTTCCACTCCCTTCACCGCCGGCGCACCGCGGCTGCAGTGCGTACCGTCTACAGGATGCACTGCAGCGGCTCGCCAAGGCTTCTTCGACAGCACCTCCCAAACCCGCGACCTCCACCACCTAGAAGGTCAAGGGCAGCAGGTTCATGGGAACACCACCACCTCCCAAACCCGCGACCTCCACCACCTAGAAGGTCAAGGGCAGCAGGTTCATGGGAACACCACCACCTCCCAAACCCGCGACCTCCACCACCTAGAAGGTCAAGGGCAGCAGGTTCATGGGAACACCACCACCTCCCAAACCCGCGACCTCCACCACCGAGAAGGTCAAGGGCAGCAGGTTCATGGGAACACCACCACCTCCCAAACCCGCGACCTCCACCACCTGGAAGGTCAAGGTAAGGAGGTTCATGGGAACACCACCACCTCCCAAACCCGCGACCTCCACCACCTAGAAGGTCAAGGGCAGCAGGTTCATGGGAACAACACCACCTCCCAAACCCGCGACCTCCACCACCTGGAAGGTCAAGGGCAGCAGGTTCATGGGAACAACACCACCTCCCAAACCCGCGACCTCCACCACCTGGAAGGTCAAGGGCAGCAGGTTCATGGGAACAACACCACCTCCAAGTCACGCACAGCCCATCCCGACTTGGACACATGTCGGCCGTTCCTTCATCGTCACTGGGTCAAAATCCTGGAACTCCCGGCCTAACACCTTCACCACACGGACTGCAGCGGTTCAAGATGAAGGCCCACCTTCTCAGGGGGCAACTAGAGGCGGGCAATAAATTCCGGCCTTGCCAGCGACAAAGAACAATTAAAAATAAGGGATGGGAACAGGTCTCGGGTCCCAATCTGTGTTTTGATGCTGGTGAAAACACATTGAAAACCTCATTAATGGCTTGACATCGTAGGCCCCAGATTCGCCAGGTAAAGAGGTCACAGGGTCAAGGGTTGCAAAGGGCAGGTTGAGGACACATCTGGGAGTCGCTGTTTATACAGAGGGTGCTCGACAACTGGAACAGGTTGCCAGGGAGGGCCAGACGCCAGCTGTTGAGAAACAGCTGGAGGATGGTCGGGTTGGGGATCAAATTGGCCGAAGAACAGTCTTCATTTGAACCCATCTTGTGAGATGCAAAATGGAGGCGAGGGGGGGAGGGGTGTGAAATGGCCTTACTTTTGAACCAAAAAAAGCAGAATTCAGGCAAGCAGGTCACGTGTTAGGAAGCGCCTGAAGCCTTGAGGTCAGAGGTGAAATGGCGGCCACCTTACCCAAATGGCTGCCTGTATCCCCATCGATCGTCCGACATTTGAGAGATAAGCCAACCCAAAGCCCCCTCTCCATGCACACTGAGCGAGGCAGCGAATTCCTGTTTGTAACGTTCATTGTTTCTGACTGTGTGCGTGTTTGAGTTCCTCGGCTCTGGGAGTTCACCGTGAAGCATTCCCGCTGTCCTTGCTCGCTTTTACCGCGAGTGGTTTAGCTTCCCAGGAGCGGGCTTGGATCATCCCAGATGGCAGGCACTGAGCAGGTTGTGTATATTTTTTTTTGTTTGTTTGTTTAAATCCCCCGTTGGCTCGGTCGAGACGAGGGCTTTGAAGCAAGTGAGGCGGGACTGCTTCGGATTGGTGGCGTTTCAGCGAGAAGCCAAGGGCCCAGGTTGGGAGGTACCAACAAGACTGGGAGAGAAGATGTAGCAAGTAGGTGACACTGGAGCACTTGAGGCTCTCAGAAGAAGGTAGAAAGTTGAGAGGAGATCTAAACTCGGGTTTTAACGACCGGCCGAATTCGGCCGAATTCTGTTCCGCTGCTGCCTGGTTGTCCCGTCGACCCGTCTCGGTTACGTCAAAGAGGGAGTGGTTTTGAGATTAAGTTGATCCTGTTTCAAAGCCCAGGAAACCTGACCACCCTCTCGGAGTGACCACATCTCCTGGGAGATCGAATGATCGTCTCCTGCTCTCCAGTTGGTGATCCAGTTGGTTCTGCCCAGGAGTTGGTGATCCGGTTGGTTCTGCCCGGGGGTTGGTGATCCAGTTGGTTCTGCCCAGGAGTTGGTGATCCGGTTGGTTCTGCCCGGGGGTTGGTGATCCAGTTGGTTCTGTCCGGGGGTTGGTGATCCGGTTGGTTCTGCCCGGGAGTTGGTGATCCGGTTGGTTCTGCCCGGGAGTTGGTGATCCGGTTGGTTCTGCCTGGGAGTTGGTGATCCGGTTGGTTCTGCCCGGGAGTTGGTGATCCGGTTGGTTCTGCCTGGGAGTTGGTGATCCGGTTGGTTCTGCCTGGGAGTTGGTGATCCAGTTGGTTCTGCCTGGGAGTTGGTGATCCAGTTGGTTCTGCCCAGGAGTTGGTGATCCGGTTGGTTCTGTCCGGGGGTTGGTGATCCGGTTGGTTCTGCCCGGGAGTTGGTGATCCGGTTGGTTCTGCCCGGGAGTTGGTGATCCGGCTGGTTCTGCCCGGGAGTTGGTGATCCGGTTGGTTCTGCCCCGGAGTTGGTGATCCGGTTGGTTCTGCCCCGGAGTTGGTGATCCGGTTGGTTCTGCCCCGGAGTTGGTGATCCGGTTGGTTCTGCCCCGGAGTTGGTGATCCGGTTGGTTCTGCCTGGGAGTTGGTGATCCAGTTGGTTCTGCCCAGGAGTTGGTGATCCGGCTGGTTCTGCTCGGGAGTTGGTGATCCGGTTGGTTCTGCCCGGGAGTTGGTGATCCGGTTGGTTCTGCCTGGGAGTTGGTGATCCGGTTGGTTCTGCCTGGGAGTTGGTGATCCGGTTGGTTCTGCCTGGGAGTTGGTGATCCGGTTGGTTCTGCCCGGGAGTTGGTGATCCGGTTGGTTCTGCCTGGGAGTTGGTGATCCGGTTGGTTCTGCCTGGGAGTTGGTGATCCGGTTGGTTCTGCCTGGGAGTTGGTGATCCGGTTGGTTCGGCCCGGGAGTTGGTGATCCGGTTGGTTCTGCCCGGGAGTTGGTGATCTGGTTGGTTCTGCCCGGGAGTTGGTGATCCGGTTGGTTCTGCCCGGGAGTTGGTGATCCGGTTGGTTCTGCCTGGGAGTTGGTGATCCAGTTGGTTCTGCCCGGGGGTTGGTGATCCGGCTGGTTCTGCCTGGGAGTTGGTGATCCAGTTGGTTCTGCCCGGGAGTTGGTGATCCAGTTGGTTTGGCCGGGAAGGATTATTCGGTTGGTTTTGCCGGGGGGGGCAGGTTGTTCGGTTGGTTTTGCCGGGGGGCGGGTTGTTCGGTTGGTTTTGCCGGGGGGCGGGTTGTTCGGTTGGTCTTGCCGGCGGGCGGGTTGTTCGGTTGGTTTTGCCGGGGGGCGGCTGTTCGGTTGGTTTTGCCGGGGGCGGGCTGTTCGGTTGGTTTTGCCGGGGGGGGGCGGGTTGTTCGGTTGGTTTTGCCGGGGGCGGGCTGTTCGGTTGGTTTTGCCGGGGGTGGGCTGTTCGGTTGGTTTTGCCGGGGGCGGGTTGTTCGGTTGGTTTTGCCGGGGGGGCGGGCTGTTCGGTTGGTTTTGCCGGGGGGGCGGGTTGTTCGGTTGGTTTTGCCGGGGGGGCGGGTTGTTCGGTTGGTTTTGCCGGGGGGCGGGTTGTTCGGTTGGTTTTGCCGGGGGGCGGGTTGTTCGGTTGGTTTTGCCGGGGGGCGGGTTGTTCGGTTGGTTTTGCCGGGGGGGCGGGCTGTTCGGTTGGTTTTGCCGGGGGTGCGGGCTGTTCGGTTGGTTTTGCCGGGGGGGCGGGTTGTTCGGTTGGTTTTGCCGGGGGGGGTTGGTTTTGCCGGAGGGGCGGGTTGTTCGGTTGGTTTTGCCGGGGGGGCGGGTTGTTCGGTTGGTTTTGCCGGGGGGGCGGGCTGTTCGGTTGGTTTTGCCCGGGGGGGCGGGTTGTTCGGTTGGTTTTGCCGGGTGGGCGGGTTGTTCGGTTGGTTTTGCCGGGGGGGGCGGTTTGTTCGGTTGGTTTTGCCGGGGGGCGGGCTGTTCGGTTGGTTTTGCCGGGGGTGCGGGCTGTTCGGTTGGTTTTGCCGGGGGGGGCGGGTTGTTCGGTTGGTTTTGCCGGGGGGGGGTTGGTTTTGCCGGAGGGGCGGGTTGTTCGGTTGGTTTTGCCGGGGGGGCGGGTTGTTCGGTTGGTTTTGCCGGGGGGGCGGGCTGTTCGGTTGGTTTTGCCCGGGGGGGCGGGTTGTTCGGTTGGTTTTGCCGGGTGGGCGGGTTGTTCGGTTGGTTTTGCCGGGGGGGGGCGGGCTGTTCGGTTGGTTTTGCCGGGGGGGCGGTTTGTTCGTTTGGTTTTGCCGGGGGGGCGGGTTGTTCGGTTGGTTTTGCCGGGGGGGCGGGTTGTTCGGTTGGCTTTGCCGGGGGCCGATTATTTAGCTCTGCTCCTGGGAGTGTGCGATGTTTGAAGGCTGACTGCTGTGTGTCTTGAATTGACCAAGTCTGGCGATGAGGCTCGAGGGGCTGTCCCTTTAACGTTATACTGTGTTACCCTCGCGTAGGCCTTTGGATTTGACCCTAAGAAAGCC
Organism: Heptranchias perlo; assembly: GCF_035084215.1. NCBI lineage: Eukaryota > Metazoa > Chordata > Chondrichthyes > Hexanchiformes > Hexanchidae > Heptranchias > Heptranchias perlo. Next base: position 32,955,774 of record NC_090344.1, on the reverse strand, counting down.
GACTACATCTCAAAGTCCGTGGTGGTCTTCGGGGGATTCTACCTCTTCTTCTTCACGGAGAAGATCCTGAAGATGGTGCTGAAACCCAAAGATAAGGTAAGGTGGTGACTGGCCCGGTGGAGTGGCAACCAGAGTTGGCAACGTTAAGATTGGGACTAGGTTCCGGGTGTTTTGCGTCTCCTTCGATCGTGACGCCGGACAGAAACAGCGAACGCCACTCACAAGATGGCCGCCACGGAACTACTTGCAGCCTCTTCACCCCGCTGCAGGATACAATCGGCAGCCGAATCACCACGCTTCGTGTGATTGTGCACAGCGCAAAGTAGTTCGCTTTACCAGTTGCCTCCCCCTCAACCCCCGCATCTGTCCTGCGAATATATCGGGCGGTTGAGAGTCGGTGGGCCTGAGGACAGGCCTTAAATCGGCGGGAGGTCGCCCGGACCAGGAAAAGGCTCCAGGCCCCAATCCCTGGCCTGTGCTGAGCTCGCTGACCTGCGTTTTATGGCCTGCTCGGCTCCCTCAAGGCCCTCGCCCAGCCCTGCGTGACGGTGTCCCTGTCGGCCCTCTCTCGGCCCAGCTCGAGGCCCCCCATGGCGGAAGAGCGCACTGATACAAACAGACGAAAGTGCCGGGCAGGGGAGCGAGCGGCTCCACCAAGTCCGTCCCAAGCACGCCATGGTGGCTGGAGCATCCCGACTAAACGCTTACTACCTTTACCAGGTCACCTCTAAGCCTACGCTGCTCTAAAGTAAAACAGACCAAAGGCCCTGGAGCCTCTCTGAGTAGCCGAGGTTCTTTGAGGTAGCAATTATTCTCGTAGCCCCCCTCTGGACCTTTTCCCAAAGTCATGCTATCGGCCGCCACCCTGCGGTTTCAGGGGTCCCACCTGTAGCCCGTACCCCAGCTAGGAGCCATAACAACTGGAGCGAAGGGGGTGGGAAAATTACACGGGGGGGTGGGGGCCGGTCGTTCACTTTTTCTTTTAACTTGAGCAGGGGACCGGCCCGAACCAGTGTCACTATCGACCGGAGAAATACGCCAGCAAAGCAGATCGGGAGGACGGAGTGATGGAGAAACTGCAGAACGGAGACCTGAGTCACCTGCCGTCCAGCGAGGACAGCGAGCGCAGGACGCTGGCCGAGGACCCGGTGGAGGGAGACAGGGCCATCGCTGGGGCCTTGTCTGTGCAGGTCAGTGCAGGGGAGAGGGAGCAGGCCCCAGCGTGTCCCTGGAACCCAGGACTCTCACCAGGGAGAGGGGGAGGGGGGCTGGGGGCTGGTCAAAGGGGGCCGGGGGGGCGCTGCTCCTGCTGGGTGTGTATCGCAGGGCAAGCAATGCCAAACCTGTGCCAGCGCTGGTACTGGGGGGCACTCTGCGCCCTGGTTGGTGCTGGGGGGCATTCTGCACCCAGATTGGTACCAGTGTTGGTACTGGGGGGCACCCTGCACCCAGATTGGTACCAGTGTTGGTACTGGGGGGCACCCTGCACCCAGATTGGTGCCAGTGTTGGTACTGGGGGGCACCCTGTACCCAGATTGGTGCCAGTGTTGGCACTGGGGGGCACCCTGCACCCAGATTGGTACCAGTGTTGGTACTGGGGGGGCACCCTGCACCCAGATTGGTACCAGTGTTGGTACTGGGGGGCACCGTGCACCCAGATTGGTACCAGTGTTGGTACTGGGGGGGCACCCTGCACCCAGATTGGTACCAGTGTTGGTACTGGGGGGCACCCTGCACCCAGATTGGTACCAGTGTTGGTACTGGGGGGGCACCCTGCACCCAGATTGGTACCAGTGTTGGTACTGGGGGGCACCCTGCACCCAGACCTGTGCCAGGGGGGGTTTGAACGGAGAGAGAGAGAGAGGGGGAGGAGGGGGGGTTTGAACGGAGGGAGAGGGCGAGGAGGGGGGTTTGAATGGAGAGAGAGGGGGAGGAGGGGGGGTTTGAACGGAGGGAGAGAGGGAGGAGGGGGGGTTTGAACGGAGGGAGAGGGGGAGGAGGGGGGGGTTTGAATGGAGGGAGGGGGAGGAGGGGGGATTGAACGGAGAGAGGGAGGAGGA